>NC_136896.1:2862769-2877143 GCF_949152265.1 Phoxinus phoxinus
ATGCAGATGTATTTTTGATCACAGAAAGTCAACAGCACTGATTATTGTAAAGCTGAAATAAAGCAAAAATATTCATATTTGATGTAAAATGAAACAAAAATGATAAATGTTGCCTTGGCAAGAACTTGGTAAGTTAAAGTACTACAATTACTCAAATTTAATTTGAGCGAAATAAAAATATAAAAAACTAAACCTTAAATTAACCTTTTAAAAAAAGAATCCAATTAGATGCTACATGAATAATACTAAAATAGTAGTGCTCAATGCTCTATCCAGCCTGGCTGCTCTGGCCTTCAAAGGAGAGGCATGACCTTACGAAGGCCAACAAATCATCCTGTAATCACCCTTTCTGTCCTGGATCACCCATGCATGCCCAACGTCCCATTCCAGTGAGGCCCAGGTGACCCCACACTACTGCTGACCTCATCTGCCCCGCCCCCTCTGCTGCTCACAACACCTTATGAGTCTTTCATATAAAGTGTTAGACTTCTTAAGTTTTATTATAAAACTATGATTTTTTTTCCAGCTTTACAGTACTGTGCAAAAGTCTTAGGCACATTAGTATTTTCAAGCTAGTATTTTTAAGTGGTTTTAAGCCAGTTATTTATATATTTTGCTGTAGTGTGTCAGTAGGAAATATTACTTTACATTTCCAAAAATTCCTTTTGCCATAAATTGTAATAATCCAGTGAGATTTTTGAATGCTCGAGGAGTCTGACAACAGCCGGTGTGATTCACGCAGTGATCTGATATCACCATCATCGAGTCGATTGGTTATTACATGAAGAAACAGGAAAAAAATGAGACTAAATCCAGAAGAACTGGGGCAACGTCTCCAAGACACTCGAAGAAACCTTCCTACAAAGATACGGTGGCCTACTGTGAAAAGTTGTAGGCACTGTAAAGTGATATGTCAAATAGATTTTATCTATCAGTTAACTTCTATTAAATAAATGTAATGTTTTGTGTGATCATCCTTTGCATTTTAAACAGCTTCTGTCTTAGGTACAAATGCACATAGTTTTCAGGCTTTGGAGGAAGGTTTCTTCAAGCGTAGGTCTCAGTTTTTTCTGTTTCTTCATGTGATCACAGACAGACTTGATGATGGTGAGATCAGATCTCTGTGTGGATCATACTGGTACATATTGTATATATGGTACAATATGGTACATACATATTGTCAGACTCCACGAGCATACAAAAATCTCACTGGATTATTACAATTAATGGCAAAATTAATGTTTGGAAATGTAAAGTGATATTTCCTACTGACACACTACAGCAAAATATATAAATAACTGGCATAAAACCATTTTTGTGTTTGAAAATACTAATGTGCCTAAGACTTTTGCACAGTACTGAATATAATATTTGTTTATTATAAATACAGAGAAAAAATAAACAGAACGTACCTGGGAGATGTTTTGCATACTTTGTGCTACGACAAATATAATACGTCTATTATTGTATTATTATGTATTTTTAACAATACAAAACTTGCTAAACATGATTCTACCTTTTCAGAAACTTCATCAGAAACTTGACATTGACATCTTAAATATGCAGAAATCCTGAAATCTTTTTCTACACATACATTCATAACAGTTATAATATTATTAACGACAAAGGCCAGGAATGCTATCAATTCATTTATCTTTCTTTACTTTTATCAGTTTGGTCATTTCAAGTTCTTCTTCCAAGACCTTAAGCCCCCGAAGCAAAGCTAACAAAGGAAGATAAATTCCTCCATTTTCCTGTCAAGCCATCACTCTCTGGTGCCCCGTACAGAAGGAGACGCTAGAGAAGTGTCACAGCTGTAGCCGGGTCACTTGAAGGGTTTCTGAGGTGATTGAGCATGTGTTCATGAGCTCAAGGCCACACAATACAGAACAGTACAGTTACAAACACAAGGTCACACACACACACAACAAGGACAACTCTATATTGATTATGACATATCAACAATATGTGCTTCGAATGCTTGGAGAGATCATCGGGATGGATGGCGGTGCACGAGTTTTTGATCAGTTCACTACAGAAGTGACTCATGATGCGGAGACGCGGTCAGTTGAGCAGTCACAGATCTAATGCTCCGGTTTCCAGTTACTCACACTGCCTCTCATAAGGTTTATTTCCTCCATGCATGAGAGTTCACTTCATTTGTAATGTTTGGACAACTCATTAGCGGTTGCTTTATAATTGCAGAGAGATTATAGAAAAGGATAGCGCTATACTGTGCACACATTGGAATGAATGAAACCCGTATATGCTGTTCATTTATTCCACGCACTGCGAGGAAATCTTTCTACAGTGTTCAATAGGTTATAAAGTTTGTAACTTTGTTGTTGATCGCTAAGCCTGGCACAACATTGAAAATGTATTTTCAAAACAATTCCTAAGGATAAAAATACCTAAAAACTGAACGTTGGAAAGTACTGTATGTTTATAACTCACAGTCTCGTTTGCAAAAATTAAATGATTGAATAAAAATTAAATAACTACCCAAGGTCACAAGATCTAAGCCTAAATATTAGTTAGATTATCAGTGAATACATTTTTTTATTTTAGTCTGATCTTCACTAAGCTATCATGTGGCTTTGGCAGTTTAAAATAGTGAATGATTTGTGACAAAGCTGCTTTATATCATGTCAACTGGCCATTGATTTTATGTAAAGAACAAGCTGATTTGTTTGTGGAGGCCGATAAACAAAATTGCAGCATGTTTTTATAGGCTATATTTACTGATAATTATGCTCACATACACAAATGACACCCACTGATATGTAAATGCTCTTGATAGGCTAATTAGTGATGCACTATAATCTCTCCTACACCTGTCAAATAGTCAAACAAATCATACAGACAAGCCTATATACAGACTTATGGCCCGTATAAACATTAATACATGAACGGAGAGCCCCATTTCATCCATACTCACCTATGTAAAAATGAATCTCATATAATCCTTCCTGACGTTCCATCTCACTTGTTTTGAGATTAGTCAATAATTTGCATTTCCTTAATATTTGGTATAAAGTTTTCTATTCAGCTGTGGTCTTGTAGGGGGCAATTGTGGCCTAATGGTTAGAGAGTCGGACGAGATATAAGTGGGAGTGAATGAACAGCGCTCTCTTCCAGTCTCATTACCCACAACTGAAGCCCTTGAGCAAGGCACCTACGATTAGCAATCGCGACTGCTTCGGGAGTGTTCAATACTCACTGATGTGTGTGTGTGTGTGTGTACACTTGGATGGGTGAAATGCAGAGCACAAATTCCAGGTATGGGACACCATTGGCTACACCTCACCTCAGACACTACTGTGATACTGAAAGCTGATTGGTTTGAATGGTTACCTTTGACAGTGATTGGTTGTATGTAACCGGTGGCTCGCGACGCCAAGCGTGATGTGCGTGAGTTTATGGACACGGGACAGTAGGCGGTGGTTCACCTGGATCTTTTATTCATCCACCCTAATATAACACACAAAAAAGCTATTACAATGCAAAATGGCAGAAAAAGACGAGTACGAAACAAACTGGATAAAGAAAAATCACATTAAACAAGAAAATAATACAACTGAGAAAACATACCTGATATAAAACTGAATCAAGCCTCCTCTTTAAGAGTGAATTGCCCTTGTTCCCTAAAAAAATAAATATGTACACTGATCACCATGTGCTCTCATTTCCACATATTTGAGCTGAGGACAAAATAATAAAAAATTATAAAATGACAAAAAATAATCACACAGGTAAGTAAAATAACATTGCACACGTGAATTGGAGTGGAAATATGTATAAAAGCAATAATTACAATAAAGATTAAATTAGATTATAAGGACGTCAAAAGAAACCTACCATGAGTTACAATGCTAAAAGGAAAAGGAGGAGCCAGAACAGGAAGTGATTATCTAGATTTGTGACATCACAACAATTAAAGAGGAAAGCACTCATTTCGGTCGGATCAGGAATATATAAATGAACAATTTTGTGTGAATTCTAGTTAACAATACATATATTTAACAGTATAATTTCTATACTGATTACATACAGAAAATAGACATTTAGCAGACAATGTTGGGTCATTTGAATATCTATTGGTCAGTTTAGTAATAATAAGAAGAGTCTTAATGCTGTCAGCTTCTGCAGTAATTAAAACTCGGCTGCTGTGCGTAGAGAAACACTGAATATTTGGTATTGATAATATATATATATATATATATATATATATATAATAAAGGTATAGAAAAACACAGACTTTAGGAAGATCTGAAGCAGAAGTATTTGACTCAAGGGTTTTGTCCCTTAAATGCCTATAATGATTCCACAGCCACACTGTTGTGATAAATCAAGTTATTACACATAATGTTCTTGCATAAATAATACTGATTAATTAGCCAGTCAGACCAACTGAGGATGAAGGGTGTAATATATATCACTGTCAAAAGCCCTGAACAAATCATTTACACTGCTATGATTTTAATTAACTAACTAGAAACCTCTCCACGTCAAGAGGAAATTAAAAGGAATTATGATCGCGGGGTCTAATTGTGCTCTCAGGTTCACAAATCATATGAGAAACGTTTAGATTTATAAGTATTTATCAGTGTCATCAATATGTTTGGATTATATTTGATGAATGCACCACACTAGACAAGCCAAAAAGGTTTATTTTAAGTGAAGTGTGTTTTCTGAGCCACTAGTGGCACCATACAGAAATGCAATCTGTTTTTGTTTGCTTGTTTGTTTGTTTTTTGAGAAAGAAAGACCCAACATACTTTGGCACTAGGTAAAGGTGCCTTAACGTTTTACAAATCCTACAATAATCAAACACACCCTCTTGCAGTTAAGAGTCGTGGTTCCAATCATTATTAAAGGAATAGCTCGAGACAAATAAAAATAAAGATCTTCCGTGAAACAAAAATGGAGGAACGATACACAGAACAAAAACGCAAATGCTAAATGGGTCAGTCTGAGAGATTTCCGTCTCAATGCCGCAGAAGATAAGACATTATCATACTAAAGCCATTACCGGTTAGAATTATCGTGATGATCATACAGAGCTACAGTATGGCATAAAACACAAATAGCGCACCTAGCTCTCTGGAAAATGAAAGTCACACTTGAGTTGAGTAGGTTAATTAAACCTCTCTAATGAGGCTACTAAACCAGGATCTAATGTAGCTTCTCGGCAATGCTCGTGGGGAATTGTGGTACTTTGGTTTAATAGCGACGGCTATGTTTTGCCCTGCCGAGGCTGTCCGTGGTAATGGAGCCTGTGCATGGCACATAAAAGCCATTGTCTTTGTTCTTTATGGACGATCCGTGTCTTCTGCTCAACATTCATCCATTACGCACAAAAGAAGGAGGGCTGTCCTGTGCTGCCTTATAAATCTCAATAACGAACGACACCCAAATGTCCACAGTCTCAAAAAGGTTTAATTACGGTGACTCTTAGAATCCCTCCTCATATTCAACTTGATTACAGTACAATTGATACCCAGGTAATTGATAATGCCTGGGTGAATAATGTTGTCAATTTTCTCCCTAAATCCCATTTTGGTAGCCATCTGGGCCACGTAAACAGCTCCCGAGGGAGGAGAGCTATTAGACAATAATTACTCAGAAGTCATTTATTCTTGAGGAGTGTTTAGCGTTTATCTGTTTTACAATTAAAATGGAAAACAGGCCTCTCCGCACACTTATTCTCAATATACGGAGAGTTCCACCTCCTCTGACAGCACTTGAACTCTTGACACACTCTCATTGTCTCTTGATAAGAAGATCTGGGACGGCCCGCATCCACAATGTTATGTTACTGTGCAAACAGCAGCCAGCACTGGCTAATAAAATAATGATTATTAAAATGGCGAACATACTAAAGTGACTATTTTGTTGGAAGATTAGGTAATTACGAAACTAGTTGGATGATTTCACAAGGATATGCACCTTTGCCTTGATTTCTTTAAAACAGCAAAGTCCACACTGAGGTTGGCTGAGCAAGGTAATTAACAATGTTTATGACTTCTGGGCACTTTTGCGCAAACTGCCCATTTATTCATTCAACCTTACAGTTTGCTGACTAGCAAAAAAAAATCATCATTTTCTCACTTTGAATATATAAGGGAGATATATTATTTAATTATTATTTGCAGGTAACAACAGATTATTTCATGATTTATATGGGTTTCATGTCTGCATAACTTTGCATTTAAAGTGGCAAGAATCATAGGTGTGATCATATGTGAAATTTTTACACGATTCCATGCTGGATAGAGAGACGGAGCAAGGAGTTCATTTTAGTGTCAAATTGAGTTCTGCATTTTAAACCTGGCCTATAATGTCAAGTTAGATCAAGTCACATTTATTTAAATAGTGCTTTACATTATACATATTGTTTTACACATTTTGGTCGATATAGGATCACAAGTGGACGACACTAAATACAGGTACTAAACTGTTTTGAGCTAGTCCACTTTCGACTACTTCGATTTGACCGGATTGCTTTCGTAGTGTAGACCCTCATGTGGTCGAATGTGTTCAAACAGCCACAAGCGACCTCCTTCTCTCCGCCTACTGACCTATTGCATAAACATTATGGGAAGCGCTCTAGCCAGGCGTGATTTAAACTGTGTTGACTGAAGGCCCAAGTTTGGTTTGAAGATGAAAAACTCTCCATAAGTTTTTCCGTCATCGTCCAAATGTAAATTGCGTAAGCTTATTTCGCCCATTAGATCGAAAGATCTGGATTGAAAAAAAACTACATTTACCCGCCCATGGAGACTCCCCTCGAAGAAATCAGGTTGAAAGTGGACAAAAGATGCGGATTAAAACACCATGTGTAAACAGTAATGTGTCTCCCTCGTCTAGTTGTGATCCGATCGACTAAAACGCATCTTAATACCAACTGTAAACAGGGCCTAAAAGCAGCTCACAGTAATAAACAGGAAATAAATAACAGTATTAATGTTGCAAAGTTCTCCAATTATGAATCAAATACAGTTTTCAGTTGAAAAAGCAGCTCTAAAAGGACAATAGTGTCATTATTCAGCTCAATTCCTTTCAATGCTGATTCAGTTTAGTTCAGTAACAGTGTGGATATCATATGTACCATATTAATGCATTTACTTACTTTTATGATGTTTAAATTGTAAAGCCATTAAAACAAATAATCGCCTTGGGTTGTGTGTGCCATTCAGAATTGAATTGAGCCCTTAAAGATTTATACGTCTTGCGGATGATTACACCTATAGGAATGTATATTTCAACATTTGAATAAACTTTTAACTGTAGTAAACTATTTCAGTAAACTTTTGTGGATCAGGATGGAAGAACACTTCATTTCCCAGAATGCATTCACTGTGTTAAATTACAATTCAGTTCAGTACTGGTTCGAGATAACCTGTTAACTCGGTCATGTGATCGATCTTTCTTCTCTCCTCGGACTGTATGACTGCTCAGATTCAGCTCATGATCTCACACATGATCTCACACACACACACACACACACACACAACGGGGTTCACACTCACAGCCACCAGGAGTCACACACACTGCATAATGTCAAAGGAAAACCCCACTCAGCCAAAAGCACCTCGTGTCACCTCGTCTAGGGCAGCATATTTTAATTCCTCACAGTGTAAAAGATTTAATCCTCATCTGCCCGAGGCCTCTGGGCACGAATCACTGACATTTGTAATAACTGTTGTTTTGGGGTAATCTCACGAGAGTTCACAGAGGCAGAGAGAGGATCTACGCGAAGGACTGTGTCAGCTTTTATTTATTTGCACAGGAATCGCCTGAGGCATCTCCTCTCCTCATCACAATTATGAAGCTGGTCCTGAGAGAGAGAGAGAGAGAGAGAGAAGAAAGAACTGAAACTTACCAGGGCTTACTAAACACATGGCCATGTAAGTACATCGGTTCAATGTGAATTTTATCCTGCATCACCAAAACGTCACTCTGGCGCCATATTCAAATCATATCCATATTCATTACTTCACTCAACGCTAAACTTTTACACTAAACGCTAACACTGATAGAAAATGTAGTTTTTGAAATAGCAATATTTTAGTTTGACGCAAATGTACCATTTCCTAATCTTCTAATCACTCAGTCCCTAAAACCACATGTCCATTAGTTTTTGAATAGCTCTTCTGCTCAAGGCTGCATTTATTTGATTAAAAATGCAGTAAAAACAGTAATATTGTGAAATATTATTAAAATAAAATAAAAAATGTTTTCTATGTGAATAAATTGTAAAAAAAAAAAATAATAATAAAAAAAATATATATATTCTAGTGATCAAAGCTGAATTTTCAGCATCATTATTACTCCAGTCTTCAGTGTCACGTGATCCTTCAGAAATTATTCTAATATGCTGCTTTTCTGCTCAATCATTTTTTTTGGTTGTGCTGCTTCATATTTTTGTGAAAAAACAATGTTTTCATTATTCTTTGATGAGTAGAAAGTTAAATAGAACAGCATTTATTTTAATTAGAGATCTTTTATCAAATTAAAAGATTCGTTCTCGCTGAATAAAATGATCCATTTCTATCTTTTGTTTTTTTAAAAGTTTATTAAATAAATTCCTAACTTTTGAACGGTGTGTCAGGCTTTGCCAACAAGCCAACATGTACACAGTATTTTGGGTTCTGGCCCAAAAAAAAATACAGCATGAACACAAACACAAAAGGATGGTGGAATCAAACTCTGTAAGTAATTCGAGTGTGCAAGTCCCAAAACTTTTCAGTGTGTATTTACCAAAAACAGCTGAGGTATTAGTGATACCCAGGGCCTCCGCAAGAATGTGTAATCCTCACGAGCCTGTTCCCCCCTCACCATTGAAGCGCTCCGTCCCATTGTCTGCCGCCCTCAAAGGGAAAAGTGGGAGGAAGCTTTGGATTGGGAATCCCACATGGTCTGTTACTGGCCCTCTCTCTGAAAACACCCCAAGCTTTTGTCCAAATATTACAATAACACTTTTTTGATCTATTGTGCCTTCTGTTGACTGTGCCTACTGACCAAACGGACTGGACACGGAAAGGAAGTGACCCTCCCAAGCAAATGAAAAAGCACAAATCTCTTTCTTCTTGTTTGTAGTGGCCCCTCGCATGAGGAGGGGTTCAGGTTTAAATGTTGAATTCAACTTTAAAAGAAGGCTTAAGAACAGAGGGCACATCGAGCCCCCTGAGACAGGCCAGAGAGAAAGAACGAGAGATGAGAGGAGGAAATAATAGAAGGATCCAGAAGAAAGAAAGAAGACTGTTTCATGATCATTTTTTCATTCCTCTATCTGCCCCCTAAGCAGATGCTGAAGCAGATGGCGGAAAATGAGCTGAAAGTTTATGAGGAGGAGGTGAGAGATTGCAGGAGGGCAGCTGGGAAGGTGAATCAGAGAAAAGCCAAAGAATCAGGGCTCTCGGAGGTTTTTTTTTTTTTTCAGAGGAAATGATGTCATCATCTGCAGAACTGCTCACTTTAAGCCATTTCGGAACAAAACCAGTGTTTAAATGGGCAGTTGAGAATAAAACAGGCCAATCATTCTGTATCCTATCATATTCATATCTTATATTGTCATCATTTGGCTGGAAAACTAAAATAATAAAATGTTTCATTCTAATTATTAATAGTTATAAATAAAATGTGGCAATTACTGCAATATTACAAACCTCTCATGAACTGTGAAATACAGATTATAATTAATGCAAGAAATATGCAGGACTATTGAGATGAGCTAGTGAAATCAATGAGTTGATAAGAGAAGAAAAATCTAAAATATAATGCAGGTAATGTCCAAAAAGTGGCCCCAAGAATATCAGGATGCTTAATAAAACTTTTAAAAAATCAAACCAAGCAACATTTTCTCATAACTAACGTCACTATTATTCACTACTTGTTTAAACTTCATCCTATGACTTGTCATTTTTTTTATAAAATATTTGTTCTTTCTTTAAAACATTTAGATCTAATATAAAACTATATTATATTATACTTTTAAACTTACTTTTTTTTTTTTTTTTACAAAAATGGATTGATATTTTGTTGTCTGATGCAGTGAAATTCAACTATGTTAAAGGTTTAAGTGTTCAGATGCGTTTTAGGGGCCACTATGTGGTAGAAATCCTATTCCTTCCTTTAAAACAAAAAGGTTTAACCTGTAAAATTGAGTGCCGAGCAGATCTCTCAGGGCTGCGGAGACACAGGGATCACATGCAATTGCATTAAAAGATGCGATTCCAGCTGCCTGAGAGATGGATGTGATTCAGGCAGGGCCATCAAACCTCCTCTATCCTCAAACAGCAGAACTGCATCTCACACGCTCCCTCTCCAGAGGGGCCGCAATCGCTGTTTTTACATTTCACCATCATTTCTGCCCATGAGGAATATGGATGTGAAATGAAATATTCAACCCTATTGTCTGATTTATTTGCTACATTATCCAGCGGTATCACCTCGGCAGTTTAAAGGATCGTTCCTCTCCATTCAGGACCTGCCCGCTGGGGGTCCGACAGCCTATCTGCTTCCTCCCGCATAAACAGGCCCGGTTTGTCTGAGCACTTCAATATGTTCTACTTGAAGGTTTTCAGCATGCAGAATTTCTAAGTAGAGACCGAGCGGACAAACCTTGGGGGAATAAGGTGGTGGGGCTCTGAAATGATAAATTTGCACGCCATCCGTTCTTGAAATGGGCGAACAAAATGTTATTAATTTACAAACTGATGGCAGGCTAGCGTATAACACTATCCCAGACTGTAAGTAATATTCCTGTCAGGAGAAGGTGAGTGACAGTGGCTATTTCTCTAAAGTATGTGTCAGCTCTTGTGTGGCAACTTCTGTTCAGGATGAAGACACATTTGCAAGACTAATTTAACCCTGTGTAACTAACTAACCTCAGATATAAAGATTATAGTCATCCCTCGCTCACATGCGCTGATCACAATTAATTCATAAATTCATATATTTATATCCAACTGAAAATAATAATTGTTATATATATATATATTAGGGCTGTCAAAAGATTAATCGCGATTAATCGCATCCAAAATAAAAGTTTGTGTTTACATAATAAATGTGTGTGTACTGTGTATAATTATTATGTATAAATACACACACACATTTATGTATATATTTAAGAAATATTTGCATTTATATACTGTATATACATTTATATAATTTATATTATATATAAATATTTTATATGTAAATAAAACCAATTTTTCTTAAATATATACATGATTGTGTGTGTTTTTATATATATAAATAATTATACACAGTACACACACATATATTATGTAAACACAAACTTTTATTTTGAATGCGATTAATCACGATTAATCTTTTGACAGCCCTAATATATATATATATATATATATATATATATATATACATATACATATATATATATATATATATATATAGAGAGAGAGAGAGAGAGAGAGAGAGAGAGAGAGAGAGAGAGAGAGTTCACCCTAAAAAAATCTGCCATCATTTACTCATCCTCATGTCGTTCCAAACTTGTAAGACTCTCGTTCATCTTCGAAATAAAAAGGAAAATATTTTAATGAAATCTGAGAGATTACAATTGACAGCTTACACTTTTGACGCTTCAAAAATTTTATGTAGAGGTCGTAAAACTAATCCATATGAATTGAGTCGTTTAGTCCAAATTTCTGACGAGACTTGATCGCTTTATGTGATGAACAGATTGAATTTAGGCTTTCATTCACATATCCTGTTAACATTGATCAGCGAATACCGTACTTGCTTGACAAGTGAAAACAAACCTCATTGGCTCTTGCTGAAGCTCAAACGTGATGCGTAACATGAGAATGATCCTCATTGGTTCTTGAGGAAACTCAAACGTGATGCGTAACATGAGAATGATCCTCATTGGTTCTTGAGGAAACTCAAACGTGATGCGTAACACGAGAATGAACCTCATTGGCTCTTGAGGAAACTCAAACATGATGCGTAACACGAGAATGAACCTCATTGGCTCTTGAGGAAACTCAAACGTGATGCGTAACACGAGAATGAACCTCATTGGCTCTTGAGGAAACTCAAACGTGATGCGTAACACGAGAATGAACCACATTGGCTCTTGAGGAAACTCAAACATGATGCGTAACACGAGAATGAACCTCATTGGCTCTTGAGGAAACTCAAACGTGCTGAGTAACACGAGAATGATCCTCATTGGCTCTTGAGGAAACTCAAACGTGATGCGTAACACGAGAATGAACCTCATTGGCTCTTGAGGAAACTCAAACATGATGCGTAACACGAGAATGAACCTCATTGGCTCTTGAGGAAACTCAAACGTGATGCGTAACACGAGAATGAACCTCATTGGCTCTTGAGGAAACTCAAACGTGCTGCGTAACACGAGAATGATCCTCATTGGCTCTTGAGGAAACTCAAACGTGATGCGTAACACGAGAATGAACCTCATTGGCTCTTGAGGAAACTCAAACATGATGCGTAACACGAGAATGAACCTCATTGGCTCTTGAGGAAACTCAAACGTGATGCGTAACACGAGAATGAACCTCATTGGCTCTTGAGGAAACTCAAACGTGCTGCGTAACACGAGAATGAACCTCATTGGCTCTTGAGGAAACTCAAACGTGATGCGTAACACGAGAATGAACCTCATTGGCTCTTGAGGAAACTCAAACATGATGCGTAACACGAGAATGAACCTCATTGGCTCTTGAGGAAACACAAACATGATGCGTAACACGAGAATGAACCTCATTGGCTCTTGAGGAAACACAAACATGATGCGTAACACGAGAATGAACCTCATTGGCTCTTGAGGAAACACAAACATGATGCGTAACACGAGAATGAACCTCATTGGCTCTTGAGGAAACTCAAATGTGATGCGTAACACGAGAATGAACCTCATTGGCTCTTGAGGAAACTCAAACATGATGCGTAACACGAGAATGATCCTCATTGGCTCTTGAGGAAACTCAAACGTGCTGCGTAACACGAGAATGATCCTCATTGGTTCTTGAGGAAACTCAAATGTGATGCGTAACACGAGAATGAACCTCATTGGCTCTTGAGGAAACTCAAACGTGCTGCGTAACACGAGAATGATCCTCATTGGCTCTTGAGGAAACTCAAATGTGATGCGTAACACGAGAATGAACCTCATTGGCTCTTGAGGAAACACAAACATGATGCGTAACACGAGAATGATCCTCATTGGCTCTTGAGGAAACTCAAACGTGCTGCGTAACACGAGAATGATCCTCATTGGTTCTTGAGGAAACTCAAATGTGATGCGTAACACGAGAATGAACCTCATTGGCTCTTGAGGAAACTCAAACGTGCTGCGTAACACGAGAATGATCCTCATTGGCTCTTGAGGAAACTCAAACGTGATGCGTAACACGAGAATGAACCTCATTGGCTCTTGAGGAAACTCAAACGTGATGCGTAACACGAGAATGATCCTCATTGGTTCTTGAGGAAACTCAAACATGATGCGTAACACGAGAATGATCCTCATTGGTTCTTGAGGAAACTCAAACATGATGCGTAACACGAGAATGATCCTCATTGGCTCTTGAGGAAACTCAAACGTGATGCGTAACACGAGAATGAACCTCATTGGCTCTTGAGGAAACTCAAACGTGATGCGTAACACGAGAATGATCCTCATTGGTTCTTGAGGAAACTCAAACATGATGCGTAACACGAGAATGATCCTCATTGGCTCTTGAGGAAACTCAAACGTGATGCGTAACACGAGAATGATCCTCATTGGCTCTTGAGGAAACTCAAACGTGATGCGTAACACGAGAATGATCCTCATTGGTTCTTGAGGAAACTCAAACGTGCTGCGTAACACGAGAATGAACCTCATTGGCTCTTGAGGAAACTCAAATGTGATGCGTAACACGAGAATGATCCTCATTGGTTCTTGAGGAAACTCAAACATGATGCGTAACACGAGAATGAACCTCATTGGCTCTTGAGGAAACTCAAATGTGATGCGTAACACGAGAATGAACCTCATTGGCTCTTGAGGAAACACAAACATGATGCGTAACACGAGAATGATCCTCATTGGCTCTTGAGGAAACTCAAACGTGCTGCGTAACACGAGAATGATCCTCATTGGTTCTTGAGGAAACTCAAATGTGATGCGTAACACGAGAATGATCCTCATTGGCTCTTGAGGAAACACAAACATGATGCGTAACACGAGAATGATCCTCATTGGCTCTTGAGGAAACTCAAATGTGATGCGTAACACGAGAATGAACCTCATTGGCTCTTGAGGAAACTCAAACGTGATGCGTAACACGAGAATGATCCTCATTGGCTCTTGAGGAAACTCAAATGTGATGCGTAA
>NC_136896.1:2877343-3009600 GCF_949152265.1 Phoxinus phoxinus
TTAAATCTATAGGCTAAATGACAACCTCAGTTTATTTGTTATGATATAGCTATGCCAGAAAGTAAATTTCTGAATGTGATTTTACCAGTATTTACCATACATTAGATAAGGGGGGGGGGGGTATTAAATGCGGAACAATACGGGGCAACACGGTCTCACCCCTATTCGTCGCACACTGCCGCTTGGTCATTTCCCCCTCACGTCCATAAGCCGACGTTGAGGGTACCCCTCTTCGTCGCGTGGCACCGTAGAGGGTCATCCAATAGATTTGAATGCAAATCCCTCATCTTTGGATTTTGACGAAAGGGGGTTAGGCATCCAGCGGTTTTCCTGCGCTGGAAAGTATTGCTTCAGGCGATTGATTTTGTACTGCAAATGTGTATTTTGCAGTAGCGTGAGTCGTCGCATGGACTGTCACGATCATTGGTGCGGTGACCATACATTTTTGTGGGGCAGAAACCCTTGTCTGAATCGCTACCACGACTTTTATATATAATTTAATATAGTGTTGGGCTACATTAAAATGGCATAATTACAGGAGTTACAGGACTGCATATTTGCTGTAGGCTTAAACGTGTCTTAATTTAGGTGGGATATTTTATAATTGTACTTTGTTTCCTTTCTTTTTTTATTTGGTTAATTGTGTCTCTCACCCAGCGACGCATAGCAACCGTCGCTATGGGTAAACAACACCAGGACTCTGTCCTAAAATTCTGTCTGGTCCAGACAAAAAAAATAAATAATAATAATTGCCTACTTTTATAGATCTTTCTCAATATTGATTATGAAGTTGTGATAAATTAAATAGCATACTGCAGAAATGTTTGTATTAATATTATATGGCCATCCCCAGCCTGGCAAAGAGATGGATGCATTCTGGGAAGTGATGTGTTTCAATGTAATGGCTACATATTCCCGTGTTTCCTTCACTCAGACATTCATGCTGATTCTTTTAAATGTTTGAGCAAGGATGTAAAATATTAAGACTGTACTTTTTCATTATGATTGATATTTTAACACAGTCTCACCCCAAAACGTCACATACTGACGGGTCTTGACCATATGGCAACATACGACGAAAAGGGTACCCTTTAACGTCCATATGTGACGATTCGGGTACGGTTGGGTTTAGGTATGCGTTAGGGTACCGCTAGGAGGCGCTGCTGGTGCGCTTATGTCTGCGTCTCATATTGACGTTATAGGGGTATACCCTTTTCGTCGTATGTTGACGTATGGTCAAGACCCGTCAGTATATGACGTTTTAGGGTGAGACCGCGCTGGATATTTTGGCGCAATTTTGTGCAACGCGTCACACTGTGTGCGACGATCCCAGAAACCATTGCCCAGCGCGATTCCACCACGGTAAGTAGCCTACCCTACAACAGTCAAATAAAGAAGAGAAATTAATAAGAATTTACACGTCCAAAATGAGGAAGTTATGGCCAAAAAAACAAAAACAAATATGTTGTCGTATTTGTTGATTTTGAACCCCACTGTAAGAGCTGTATTAGAAAAAGAGTGACATTATATTTTTGAATTATTTTTTTACTTTATTTTTCATGTTTTATTTTTGAGTTGCAGTAACACAGACATTTACACAGTGTGGGATTAATAAAGTATATCAAATCAAATCAAATACAACTGTTTGTTGAATCACAATGAGATGCAAAGTGGGGTGGTATTAAATAAGTTGTCTTCTTCCCACTCCCTTTCAGGCAGAATTCTATTGTCATATTTAAATACTGTATATTCTGTTTTTTGCACTATATGACTTAATTATATTTTGTCTACTTTGTATTTTTTTTTGCCATTGCCTGAAATAAACAAACAAACAAAACAAAGTAGCTAGTATATATATACATATATATATATAACGGTTTTAAGTCTGGCAAGGCAAAGTTTACAAGTACCCTGATCACGTTATTCCTGTTTGTTTATCAATTTGAATCAAGGCAGAACAAAAGGATGTGTTAAAAAAATAATGATAGAAGAACCCTTGCTCACACAATGACTTCTTTTTAAAGTCATTCATTTTTTATGATATTGTGATTGCATGAATAAATAAGAGGAGCAATTTACTTAATGTCTTAGCCTAGTAGTTATTTATATTGTAATATGTAGTTTGTTGATCTATTCTATTTTGGTTTGTTCTTCTCTTTCTCTGTAGGTTCCTTCCCTTTATCTCATCTTATCCCTCATCTTAATACTTATTAGCAGCATCTTATAAAAAAAAAGGCACTTTTAAGAGCCACATTTGTCTTGTTACTTTCTCTACTGTTGTATTGTGTTTTCTCTCTCTCTCTTGAGGTCTTACTGTCTCTCCTCCCTCCCCTTCGAGTGGTGTTTTTGTTTTTTTTGTCTGTCTTGTCTTTTGTTTGTCCCTGTGTGTTTATATTGTGTGCCGTGTCCGATCCTGAGATGGACCGTCACCTGAAGGAGATTAGTGACCTTGTCGATCAGGCTGCACATCAGGCTCACCTCCAAGAGCTTGAACAGCTCATTAGCATACACCAGGAAGCAGAACCATCCACCAGTCAGCCTTCCACCAGCCATCCATCCACCAGCCAGCCATCAAACAGCAAGCAAGAGGTTAGGTGGATTAAGAGGGACAGTGATGGAAACATTATTTACGGCAGACCCAGATCATCCCGAAAACAAGGAGGTCAGACTTTTTTTTACATTCATGTTAATTAAATTGTAGACTTTATCTCCAGATCTAGTTTTGCATCTTGAAATGGTATACAACATAATCACAAGTCATGGGTCTGAATTAGAACATATCTGAGGTTATTATTACATACCTGTGCCTAGCATCAGGTAAAGTTTGTTTCATTGAGTGTAAAAAGCAACAGCTTTTTTGCTACAGCAGGTCCCAGTCACAGCCAGAGTCGGAAGAAGGGTGTCTCTCATGTCAGGGCTCCGGAAACCAGTGGGGAAGTGACCAGTGACTTTCCTTCCGTTACTGCAGGTGTGTTCTTTATTTTGACTGCACTGGTTCAAAACAATATGTTAATTTAGTATGTTAATATTTATTATTACTACAGTTTTTCAATATTGTGCATTGTTTTAACAGAGTCCTTCCTTCAAGAGCTTAAATGCTCACTGGGTGAGGACATACATGAGGATGAAACACCACAAGCCTCAACAGACTGGTCGACCCGAAAGAGCCTCATATCAGGGTGGTGGGAGAAAGAGAGACCCCGACTGGTCAACACCATGGTGGCTCGACAACATGCGGCAACTCGGATCTGCCAACATTGTGGAAACGGTCCAGCCGTTATCCGTTGTTGTGACTGCCGACCACACCCATTCCTCTGTGGGCAGTGTGATGTCAGGGTCCACCAAGGTCAAGTGTTTCACAACAGGGATTCGATGACACTTGCATTTTTTCATCCGTTGCCTCCCACAACTTGTGTTGTGGAGAGGGTTCTAACCCAGTGTGGTAAGTTGTAGTTTTTGAAAGTCACATAAATAAATATGTTATTCTTTAATTCTCATCCATGTGTTTTTTTTTTTTTCAAGATCGTCTTGTACCTTTGGAGATGCCAGAGACAATATGCGGTTGTCTACAAGGATCGTCCAGTGTCATCGCAGGACAGTCCATAGTTGTGGTTACAATGAATGGTAAGAAGAACTTTATGGGTGGGGTGGGGGTCACTCCTGCAGAATTTCACCCACAGGTATTTGCTGATCACACCTCGTATATACTCCCTCTCACTTTGTCACAACTATGAACATATAAAAATCATGATTATGTTACATTCATACGTTACATTGTGGAACACATATCCAGAAATTTTCTTTATCATGGCTGGAAATCCAATTCAATAGGTTGTGTGTTGATTAGATTGTCTGGGCCCACCTATGTGGAGGAAAACAGTTAACCTTTGTTTGAATGGGGATAGTTAATTTGCCTGACAAAAGTGTGCCTTCCAATAGAGTGCCTTACAAAATGTTTGTAGAAGTGTCCTCCTGATCCATCCTTAGTCAAAGGTTCCCATATCAGTTGTCAGAATGACACAGTTTGCGTCTGTCAAAATTAACTGTGAGTATATATTTCCTTCTTTTTCCAGGGCGATATGATCTCAGATTGCCTCAGATTAGATGCAAGGCATGTGAAGCCACTTGGAGTCCTGGAGTGGATGACCTGATCCATAATGACTACTGGCCTGCCACTTCTCACCATTCAACTGTGTACGCGACAGATGTCCTTTTTTCTTTTGAAGAGCTGAAGATGGCAGCACCAGGGATGTCTAGCCAAGCATTTCTTAGAATGCTGGATCAACGCACTGTTCGCTTTGGCCGTGTAAGTATTTGTGGTAATAACTGTGTAACTCAATAAATAATACTATGAGGGCATGAGGATGATGATAGAAAGTACACATGAACATTTGCACTGTTTAGGATTTTTTTTATTTTTTATTTAGACCCTTTATAAACAACCATAAACTCATGTTCTCTCATCAGTCATGCAGTTTGCACTGAACCATTTCTGAAAAAAAACAGGTCATTCTGAAGATCTCAACTTCAACTCCATTGGCTACAGACTTTGACATCTTCTCCCCAATATAATTTCCTTATCCCAGAAGTGTTCCCTTGGATTAATGGGCCAAACATCCCCAAAATACACCAGTGTATAGTCTATGAGTGAAGTTTACACATTGTTAATTTCCTTTGATATGTATTCTAAGGATTGGTTACAAAATTAGTACAAACATCCCGAAATGTATCCATTTAGAGTATTTTACTTCAGTGCAGTACATATTTAATTTGATCTGTTTTACTGAACTCTTTTGAAACAGAGCGGTAACATCACAGCAGACAGCTTCCGGAAAAGCTTCTTGGAGTGGGAAGCTGTCCGATTCGAAGTGGACAAATTATGCCAGGAGGACCACTTTGACTGCCCAGCGTGCAGCCCAGACATGGTTGCAGTATCTGTTGATGGAAACCGCAAGCACTACAGATTCAAGAGTGCAGCAAGGTATTTACAAAATCCTGTGTGCATTGACGGTTCATTACTTTTAAAGCAACTGCTGTGAATTGAAAATCATATGAATATTTAAAGTTAATATGTATCTCTTTTATTTAGATCGGAGGAACAAGCCATCTTTGATGGCGTGTTCATCGCAAATGATGATGACGTCGCAAGATTTGTGGACTATGTCCATACCTCAACCAGTCATGTAAACTTGCACAACTTCACTATATTTACCTATAAAACACCACGTCCTATAGAGAACTTTGTTTGAACAAGTTTGGACTGTTAACCATCTTCCATGTTTTAGGTCTCTGGAAGAGGTGTCTGTGGAGGGCAGTGGTCAGCGGCGCGCGAAACGTCTCAGAAGTCCTCAGGAAAAACAGACGAGGAGGGCCTGGAACTCGCTGTATGTCGTCATGGGGTTCTCCTCCGTGCCCTCAATATGTTCAGGGGGGAGATTTTTGCCTACCCCCTGTACCTCCAAAAGCAAATGGCCTGTAAGCAAGTGACATTTTTCGCTATGGATGTGGCATGCAAGTACTGGCCTTACCTCCGGAGAGTGACAGAGAAATGCCCTGAGCTTCAGGATCTCCTCACCATGAGGCCATTTCTTTCTGTTTTTCATGCCAAAGCTCATGATTTCAAATGTGAGGTAAGAAAAAAGGATTGTCCATGACATTTTCTTTCCCTGAAAACCCTGCATAAGATTGTTGCCACTTAGGTTTGTTTTTTTTGTTTTATTTTTTAAAGGTAAAATGGAGTGGAGCGTATCAGGAGGGGGCTGGTTCGACTCTTGGGGAAGAGGTGGAGCAGTGCAACGCCTTCCTCTCAAGGATTGCTGTTACCACAAAGCACATGTCAAAAGCAGGTAAGGAAAGCAGTACATTTTAATCCTGATGACAATGGTGAGCCACTTTAAGCACATGCATATATGCTGAGTCTGAAAATATAAAGCTCAGAATATTCAACACAAATGGATGGATCGATTACAATACCATCATCCTATTTTATTTGAAGGCAGGATAATAAGGAGGGGCAGTGTGATAAAAAAATACACGTCAGAGTACCATTCACCTACTGTCCTGCCATAGTGCTCTATGCCATTTGCCTACTGTTCTGCGCCATTGTTTCATGCTACTACTTCACTATACTGTGCTATTTACCTACTAACCCTTTCATGGGACTAGGGCTGGTTATCGAGTTCAATACTTTTTAGGTACCGACCGATTTGCCTTGATACTATACCATTATTAGCTCCACGCGGTGTGTGTGTAAGCGTCATAACCCACATAGATGGAAAATATGGTACCATGTACCCATTGTATATGGGTGGGACAAGACCCACCTACTTTCAATTTTATCGTCTCTAATTCAGCGCATAATGTCTGTTCACTTTTCAGAGCGCCGTCAGTCAAATTATCCATTACACTTGAGGAATGCCTTAATAAATTAAACTCCATTCCGCTTTTTAGCTTCAGCGTTGATTTCAAAATAAATGAATAACGTAGTCAGCACGGCACAGTCCTCTGTCAGATGAGATGTTGTCAGGCTATGTGTCATTAAAACTACAATTACAACTGTGTCAGCCGTGATTTTAAGTGTAAAAAAAAGAAAAATTTAACCAATTAATTTTTTTAGGTAATGTAATGTTGTTAAAACGGATTTATATATATTTTTTTCATAAAATTGGTATCGGAAAAAGTATCGTTCAGGAACTGGTATCGAAGTCAAGGTATCGGTATCAAATTACTTTTAACGATACCTAGCCCTACATGGGACAGTAATCAAATGGCACAAGACAGCAGATTAGTACCATAGTACTATACTGTAAGTTATTATCTCGCAAAAGTTTGTGGTACCTAACAAGTCTGCACACTCAGTTTCTTCTCCTACTGCTACTGGAAAGAAGGGTGATTATCTCATATTTTTTATTTTTGCAGGACGCATAGACATGCTGACGGTCATGGCCATGCGCTGGAACCAACGAAAGTTTGACAACTTGGCTTCCACCCTTGCCTGCCGATATCGGAAGGTAAAGACACCAGTTTTCCCTTATGCAACATTCATAGCGATATTGTAAAATAAAGTGGCATATATCTAAAAAATACAATACAATAGTCAATACAATAGAATATATGGATGGTTTCATGTGTAGTGTCAATTGTATTTTTCAGTGTCTTAATATAAAATATGTTCATAAAATATGTAAATGTTCATACCGCATACCGGTATATTGATTGTCCACGTATTTACGAATATACTGTATATTTAATCAGTGTTGTATGTGGTTTTCTAATAGTGGAGGTACTTAACAATCCTTATCAACAATAGTCAAAGTTGTAGGCATTTCCCTCATTGTGATTTGTGTTTGAAGGCCACAATAGCCCTGCAATGCCAGTTGCATAACCTGGAGGCCATGAAAATGGAAATGGACATCACAGACAATCAACTGGAAAGCTGGATCATTGATATCAATGAGTGGGCAGAAGGTAGAATATACTGTCTTATACTGTTTGATATGCTGCTTGATGCATCACTTCTGACTAAGCTTGGCTGCAATTCCAAAGAGGCTCATTGTAATCGTAGTCAAAGAGCACATACTCTGATTGCTGATGATGTGTGGAGATTCATTATCCCCATGGGGACAATATAGAACCTAACTAACCTAACTATACTCAACCTTAACTACAAGTGTAGCCTCAGTTACAGAGAAATATGAACATATTGTTTGTCCAGAAATAATATTTTTTCATGGAATCAAGTATATTTCTTATCTCTTCATTTCTTCCTCTCAGCAACAACATCCCCAAACGATGCTGATCTTGCCATTGTAGCCAGCCGAATTGAGGAGCTGGTGGCAAGTGTTAAGAGGAGGTCCCAGCGTCTTTATAAAGATAATGACGGATGCAAAGGACGTGCCCGGATCCGCCGAAAGATCAGGGAGGAAAAAAATGTTTTACTTTCTTTTGTGGAAAAGTATAACACCTTGGTTCCTAATGCAGAACATCTGACCTTAGACACCATTCTATCTGATGAGATTGTTTGGCCATGGCAGCTTACACACGGTGGTATGTACACAATTCTGTTGACTATGTGAAATAGTCACATAGTGGCACAAAATCTATCATGCCTTTATTGTAACCCCAGAAAATCTTTAAATACTAATCTTAAATACAACTGACTTGTTTCATCTATGTATTCCAGACTCTGTAGATCTAAGGACGAAGAGGAAGGCATTTGACATAGTGATGGCAGTAAGGAGACTTGAGGAGGAGAAGAGGATTCTTATTGCAGAGATGAACAAGCATTGGAAGTCTCTTTGCACCCGTGCAGACACTCTGAAGCACATGTCATCCCAGCTTTCTAATGTGACATCAGGTACAGTATGTTTTTGTGTTATACTTGGCATACATTACAATATTGCTGAAAGTTTCTAATTAATAAAGGCTCAATTTGTTTTAACATGTAAGGTGAGACGTGGGGCCTGCTTCAAGATGGGATCCAAGGTCTACAGAGCTTGACGATGAAGAACAAACAAGCAAGCAACAGCCTGGCAAAGCATGCAAAGAACTGTTATGTTCAAGTTCTGACTGAAACAGAAATTAACTTTGATAGTGATTCTGAGGAATACAATACCAGTAGTGACTCTGAGCACGATTAAACTATATTTTCATGGCCAGAGACCTTTTTTATGCTGTTGTGTGCTGGGGAGGCAGCATTAAGAAGAGGGCTGTTGGGACAGGCTGGTAAGGAAAGCTGGCTCTGTGTTTGGCATGGAGCTGGAGTTAATCATTTAACAAACCGAGGATAATTTGCAGAAGCAGTCTTCTGCATGCTCAACATTGAGGAGAGGTCCTTTGCCCCCAGGGCTAACCAGCAACTCAATGTCACACAAAAGGGTAGTGGAGAAATGGACTTTTCAGCATGAGTCTCTCCCTGCCCCAACCATCACATCACTTTGTCTATTGTCTAGTATCCACTATCCATTTGACTCTCTTACAGGCTACATTAGCCCCTCTACACAGTTTGGACTGTGGTCCCATTATTTACCCCTTTTGGCTGCTTGTATAAACTTTTTCTTTTAAATTTAATATAAGTGTCTGTTCTACTTATCTTATCTGCTTTGTATTGCTTTGTACTGTGCGATATTGAAGAAAAGTTCGATAATTCATTAAATAATGCGATATTCGATATGCGATACGATAATGCTTAAAGTGTGTAAAATAAACTTAAATTATCTTTAAAATATCTTTAAAATGATATAACCTACATGTATAACAAACATCCTTATAACTTGTGAAAGTGAACATCAGTGTTTTACTGTAGCGTAAGAAGTGTTATTTTAACATCAGTGTAAACCACAGGGTTTCAGGTTATCCTACATTATTTAATAAAAGATACTGAATCATAAAATGTAAAAATAAAATATTGCTTAGTTTTCACTGCATGAATTAAATATATCCTGATACTTATTAAAGCTACAAAACTGTATTTTATTCATGACCCCAGTCATTGCAAGCTGTTGCGTTATGCATATCGCGATATACAGTATACATTTCACTAATTTCGATATATTGTGCAGCCCTACTTTGCACTGATTAAACCCCAGCACTGTTAACTTTTGCACTACCACCACTGCAAATCACTCCATAGCTGCCCCATCATGTATCACAGGGTCAGTCCCTACCAGGCCTTTGTAATCACTTGACATGCTCTTCACTTTTTGTATTTGTCTGACTGATTTTTGTTATGTGTCTGAGCTATGTGTGTTGTTTTTGTGGTTGTACAAGCTAATAAATGCCTAAAATGTATCATGTTATTCATTATTTTAATAATATTATTTTGCTCTTATTACCAGTGAAACATTACATATGCTGTAAGACAGAACACTGCAATATGGGCCGAGCGGGGCGCATGCGAAGCCCATATCCCACTTATAATGCCAGTATTGCTTCAATGTACATGATATTTAATCAGTGGTTTTGTCACCAGAAACAACACGTTGCTCAGTTGTGAACTTTTTGAGTTTAGTTGAAGCCCATTCACTGCAGACAGCGTATCTAGTGGAAGTTGTAGTTTTAAAATATATTGGTATATTTCTCATAATTAGAAGTTGGCAGTGTAGAATTTTGGATACACCATGGGTTTTTTTGGGATGGGGAACACACTGGTGTCATCAGATTTAAAAAATCTAATTGTTAAATAGATCAAAATAGCTTATTACCATATTTGACAGTGCTTACAATGGGTAAACTTTGGAGACCATATCTACATGACAGCTAAGGTCCAGAGCTTTCTATAACAGCTGGTGTAGCATCTTCTGTCACTAAATGACAAGCCTTCAAACATGTACTGGGTTCAAGGTTCAGAGGTCAATATTTCAAAGCAGGAGTAATGTATCCTCTTCGGACTGACATACATACTGTCGAGGTTGAGACCTTTCCAACAATGTGTTTGCTATAGTCCTACGACAAAGTTTTAATTTTTACATATCATGGAGACCACTTTGCAGCGATGGCCTCCTTTATTCTCCCCAGAGGGATATTTGCCTCAAGTTCAAATGCTTCACACATAACACTTGACATATTTGTTTTATCGTACAGCTGACATATACTTACAATAAAAAAACAACATACATAAAGTGATATATAGCCAGACTGAAGCACATCACAGCCGCAATCTATTGCTCATCTTTCACAAACAATGACAAGAGCAACCTACACACAACCCTATATGCATTATATCATGAAGCTATTGCACAACCCCTGCAGCCTCAAGCAACATTATTTAAAGTTTTAATTGAGGTAGGTTCAAATTATGCCTATAGTTTAGAAATATACTTAGTTTACATTGGGGTACCCTATATCTTCTGCCAGAGGATAAGAGCTCATACTTGGCATGGAGAATAAAGATAGAGTTAGGGTTAGGATAAGTGGGAACTGATTGTATTTCGTGAATAATGCAACACTTTCCTGACAAATCAGACCTGAGGCCTTGATCATGAAGACATTGGCCGGATTAAACAGCACAACAGGCCGCATGTGGACCACCTTGCAAGGCCAGGCCTTAGATTTCCCACCACTGTCATAGGCCTTAGTAAACCGCCAACCTGAGTCAAGTCATTCCAGGGTGACCAGATCGATGTCATCAGTATCCTGGCACATTCCCTATTGTCAGGGGAAACTACCTCTGTCCCTGGTTTTATGAGAAGAAAACATAGACCTTTAAAGTATATTGATGGCCAAGCTGGAAATGTTGCTGGCTTTACCGATTCCTCAGGCTCATGTCTCCGGTTTTGATCTCTGAAGTCTGATCACCTTATGTCATGCACATGTTGATTTGTGAAATTTGACACCAATCTGTCTTTGTATGAGGCAAAGGATATGAAAAAATTGCCTTTTTGAGTGGCAGTTCAGACGCTGTGTGATTTTAATTCACTTTCATATATTTCATCATATAGTTCTTTCAGAATCAGAATGAGCTTTATTCGCAAAGTGTGCGCAAACACACAATGACATACATACATACATTTATGACATGAGAACAAGCATTTCAATGAGACTAAGGAAAAAACCTGAATAATTAAAAAATAATAATGATATTGGGTATACATGTGAACAGAGACTTATGTACAGATTTGTGCATTGTGTACTGTGGTGCAGCTCTATAAATAAAATTTCTATATGTATTTCCAAAAAAAAAAAAAAAGCAAACAATAACAACAAAACTCTAATTATTGCTTCTCTCTCAGATACTGAGAATGAATTATACAACAGGTGTTAATTTCTGTGTTAGCTGTTTAAGGTGGAGATAGCATGGGGGGGAAAACTGTTTATGTGCCTGGATGTTCTAGTGCGCATCTGAAGCGTCGGCCTGACGGCAGAAGTGCAAACAGTTTGTGGCCGGGGTGAGAAGGGTCTGTGATGATGTTACCTGCCCGTTTCTTCACTCCTGACCGGAAAAATCATTACATGTACCATTGTTGAAAATGTATAAATGTGCCTCTTCTCTTCATTGAGAATGTTTGAAAATGTCTTCTTATTTTCAAACTCTCATAAGTGTTCTGAACAGACAAACATGATAACAAAAATAAACAGTGTTGTGTGCTAAGCGGTCAGAGGTAAAAAAGGATGCAGCTTTTCAGTAATACATCCTGACGCAGGAGGCATCTGTCACCAGGGATAGGACCCCATTTACTTTGCTCCAAAATTACCACAAACAAATACTGACTAAAATGTTCATGATCAGTTAGGATGATGCCAATTTAGTACTTGTTCTGGTTGCCTGGCTTTTGGCTTGCTTAGTTGGGGGCATTTCATATTCAACAATATTATTGATCTGCCTTAAGGTGGACGAGGATGCAAAATTCTTCTAGAAACAAACTTTGTTGTATTATTTTCATGTTATCACTGTGAAGCTGCTTTGTATAATTGTATAATCTGTATTGTAAAAAGCGCTATATAAATATAGGTGACTTGACTGTCACTACATGCAACTTTCCACTATCTCAATTTTCCCATCAAATAGAGCACGAAGTCATGACACAATTATTCAGTGTAGTCAATGATTGACAGACAAATCATAAAATATAACAATAGTGAATTTAATTCTGACCAAATATACAAAAAGAATAGTAAAACAGTATAGGTCATCAGGCGAATTTGCTGGCCGGCTCCCAGGTGTCCTGCCAGACTCTGCCACTGTAAATAGTCCACAAGTCATCTTACACACAGCATATGCAGTACAGCCTAAAGCTCACAACTAGACTTCTGGCTAGTTTGAAGATATGTCATCTGAAGCTGATAAATAAAGGTTTGCCTTTTTCTTTTGGATAATTTTTTGGGGTTTATTTTATATGGCTTTTGTCAAACAGCAGTCATTTTGTTCCAAGTGAAAACTACTGGACTAACCGGTAGTTGCTTGGACACAGTCATCCCCACAGACAACCCTTTGAAGTTCTGCATCAGGTTAACCGTGTCGCTATGCAAATACTGTGTAGACAGACACGATAATCTAAATTATGTGTTTAGAGGCCTCTACGTCGAGCGCAGAGGGGGTCAGCAAAGACACAATGGCACCACAAAGGCATCTGCGTCACAGCTTAAGACTCCATCAGCTGAAGTAGACTAGAAAGTGATCTGAGTCCTCTTTAAGTGAACTCATAATGTGAACACAGAGACAAGAGTTGTTTCTGGTTCAGTCCACTTCACAGGCCATTTTAAGAGGACTAAATTTGGTTCATTATGGGAACAGTGGTTTTCACTTTGAACAAAATAACTGCTGTTTGGCAAACACCATATAAAATAACCCAAATAAACAAAATAAAATTAGCAAATGTATAGGGCAAACAGGTTAGAATGTATTAGCTACAGATGTCATATGACCAAACCTGAGCCAGATGACTACTTGTAGGCTGGCGTGCACATGTTCTCAGTTCAGTTCACTTTAAAAGGGGTCTAAGTATGCTTAGAGAGTGTTCCTTATGCCCAAAAAAAGGAACAGTCACTGCTCAAAGTTCACTTTGAAGGCTGGGAGGGACCAAGTTTTAAAACACTAAGACTGTGTTAGCTATGGATGAATGACAATATACATATGTATGGCAAAGAAAATGTGGAAATAATATGAATTAATGAATGAATAAATTAATGAATTAATGGATACATATACAGAATAAGCCATCACTTACCAGGAAGAGCAAGGCAGCCAGCGCACTTTGACCTCTGCTGCCTTCCCCTGCAGAAACAAACACGCACACACTTTTTCGTAAGGGGTAGCACTTGTGAGAGGGTTGATACTTGAAAAAGGTTGATAACTACTGCTCAGTGTTACTGTTTTGTCACATGTGGATTGAAAGATATGGTTCTACATCTTACCTCATTCATCCGTCTTTCCAATATTTGATCATATGGGTAAATTGTCTGTCGACTGCATTTGCAACCTTAAATGACAAAGGCAAAAAAAAAGTTTGGTTAATTTCAAATGGGTCTGAGTTCGCTTGGGGTGTTCACATATGCCCCAAAAAATGCTGAGTCACTGTTCTTAGTTCACTTTGAGGGCTGAAAGAGACCAAGTGTGAGTTTGGTTCAATAAAAGGGGGCTACATGGAAAAACACCTGTAGAGGTTTGAAATCTTGAGATGTGCAATGGCTTACACTAATAACTATCTAACATTATTCCAAGCAGCTAGTCCCATCCACAGTGTCTATTGTGAGCCCAGCAACACAGTTCAATAAATCCACTTCAGAAATGTTGTTGAAATAAAAGATGAAAATCTCTGTTTTTATTCCTTGGTTTCCGATTTACAAAAGAGAATGTGAGCTGACTAAAGCACTTAATGAAATAAAAGAATCCTAATGGAAGTAGCTATAAGTTAGCAGTTAGCAGGTAAGAAAACCATTTGCTTCCACCACTCTCAAGATCTGAATAACATTATGAGAATCAACGTAATGTAGCCGAAGAAGGCTTATTGTTAAACAGGCAGTACACTATTTTACTAATATGTACCAAATCCTATAAGCACATGTATTCTAGTATGCTTTTAACCTTTTAAGTATTATTTAACATTTTTAACCATTACATGAACTTCTAAATGAAATGATTTACCTGTTTAACATAAATTCGTATTCACATTACTATCAATTGTACTTTGGCCTCTACAACACCCTTACACCCAACACGTGGCTGCTGATATACACATGGGGTGCAAAGAAAAGAAACAAATATACACATGGGCTGCAAAGAATGTGTACTTACTTTTTGTTTTCTTCTTTTTGGCAAGGGTGGAGGGTGGGGCTTCTCTGCCGGATTGCGTGTCTCCTTTGCCTGCGGCTGGGGCTTAGGGTGCAAGGGGAAATTATATATTCAGTATATATTCAGTATCTTGGGGGAGTGGCTTAATTAATTGAAGGGGGTGAAATTCACCTTGGTTAACTTATTTTAAATTAATACAATGATTACAAAACCACGGGACCAATTTACAGATGGGATGCAAGGCAAGATTACTTACTTTGTCTTTTCCTTAATTGAGGTTGGACGGATGGTGGGGCTTGTCTGCCTTGGCCTGGGGTGGATAGTGGGGCTTAGGGAAAAGGTTAAGAATTATATATTCATATTCGCGGGGAGGGGGGTTAATTCATCAAAAGGGGAGAAATTCACCATGTGTAACTTGTTTTATATTGTGCTCTGATTACAAAAAAAAAAAAACATGGGACAAATTTACAGATGGGGTGCAAGGCAAGATTACTTACTTTGTCTTTTCCTGGGTGGTAGAGGCTGCATATGAGTGTCTATCGGAAATAGGTTAAGTGTAATCATTTGTTGGGGCTGGGGCTGGTCTAGGGTAAGGTGCTGGTCTTGAGGCTGGGGCTGGTCTAGGGTAAGGTGCTGGTCTTGTTGTGTCTGGGGCTGGTCTAGGGTAAGGTGCTGGTCTTGTTGAGGCTGGTCTAGGGTAAGGTGCTGGTCTTGTTGAGGCTGGTCTAGGGTAAGGTGCTGGTCTTGTTGAGGCTGGTCTAGGGTAAGGTGCTGGTCTTGTTGTGTCTGGGGCTGGTCTAGGGTAAGGTGCTGGTCTTGAGGCTGGGGCTGGTCTAGGGTAAGGTGCTGGTCTTGAGGCTGGGGCTGGTCTAGGGTAAGGTGCTGGTCTTGTTGTGTCTGGGGCTGGTCTAGGGTAAGGTGCTGGTCTTGTTGTGGCTGGGGCACATCTGTTGTGAAGTTAGCAAAAATATACATTCTGAACACATCGTCAAAAAAATCTACGACAAACACTAATGAACTCTACATAAAACGTATCTTACCATATACTTTGGTAATGAAGTTATATGCCTTCTTCATACTTGTTAAAAAACCTGTGTTGGCTTGCGTTGGTGGCAGATGCGTGACTACTTCTGCCACCAACTTGCCTGTGCCCTTGTGCCTCTGGCTAATGAACAATATGGGCATATAGCCCAAGGCAGAAAGTTTTTGGACCTGAAATGAAACAAAGTAATTAACACATTTCCAATACATTATGTTACTACATTACTACATATATGGTAGTCCATCTACTATTGAAAGACCCAATTTGGCAAAAAATCGTTTTTAACGCTTTCAACAAGTGTTAACCATGTGATTAAAGACATATTGTTTCATGAGGATTTCTTAAATTGCAACTGTTAGTGCTTGATTTGGTTTGAAAATATTTAATCAGATGTTGTGATAGTAATTAGTAGAAGTAGAGTTAGAAGTTGAGAAGTTGAGAGATTAAGTTGAACCGGCACAAGAATCTTGAGTTAAAATCAGAAACGGAGGGCAGTTTACTTGGTGTATATACTATGTACTACTTGATTCATAGTTCATCCCTATCCCTAGTCCCTGTCACAAGTATTTTAAGATAAGTGTAGTCTGGAATATTGCCTACTTATGTACATACACCAATGAATTTTCAAGATTTTTTTTCACAACATGCCTGCATAAAATGAAAGTATCTTTACATATTGTGCATGGGGAGCTTTTTGGCAAACTGTTTATCAGAGCAACTTGCATGTGATGTACAATTATCACTTGAGCGTCATGTATAATGTGTGCAGCAAAAGCAATTAATAGGGATGTATGGTGACGTTTTTAAAGTGATTGTCTGTCTAAAATTTCATCCTGACAAGATGTGCCAACTTCTAACATCCAGGTGCGCATGTGACACCTGGTACACAGCACACAGCATGGCTGCTATGTATTCGGTCCGTCAACAAACATGGGACCCACAGAAAGTCCTCAATAAAAGTTTCCACAGTTGTGTTCATATTCAAGCATGTATATTCCATGTGTTTGTGTGCATACATGCGTTAGAGAGACGGAATATATATAAAAGAAAATAATAAATTGCAGTATCCTGGACCTGAATCTAAGGTCATTTTTATTTTACAGATTAAATTATGCTTCTACAAATGGGGTCCTTGCCCTAGGGCTGCACGATTATGGCCAAAATGATAATCACAATTATTTTTGATCAATATTGAGATCATGATTAATTATCACGATTATTTGTTGATTTTAACCAAAACAAATGTTATTGTCACATAGGCTAATTATAACTGCTTTCACATTTATATTGTGCTACATTCCTGCTCATGTACAAATAGGTGCATCAAAATAAAATAGGTCCTCTTAATAACCAAAATTCAGTGCATCTCCTTAAAGAATAGATAAAAATAAATAAAACAATAAAGAAAATGTAGCAAAACTTCAACAGGGCACTATTTCCCATTGTGTAAATATATTTTAGAAAGCAAAATATAAACTTGCATTGTACCTGCATAATGGATGTGAATAAAACTCAAAATATACAAACAATAAAAAACAAATATTCCATAACAGAATGTAACCAAATGAAAACATTTCAAGGCAGAACTATGCAAAAAAAAGAGACTAGTTTACAGGTTTTGGAAAGAAACACTAGCCTGTCAACATTTGAATAATTTGTCAACGCTGAGTGAGATGATTGACAGCTGTACAGCGAATGAGAGCGCCGCTGACATCATAACTGACGCGAATCAGGAAGAGCAGAGACAAAGCTCACTGTGTTCGCTGTTTGAGCTCTTCAGATCGCATAATTCAGAGGAAATAAATGTTTTTCTGTATGATGAAATATTTTATTTCAAGTAAGTGTGTGATGTTTTAACGAGTAATGAATGTTGAACAACAGTAATCTGGGGCCGTCTGTGATCTTTGCCGCAAAAGGGGTTAAATATTGCTCGATCACGCGAATTTGATCATGGGAAGCCAAATTGATTAAAATTCGATTAATTGTGCAGCCCTACCTTGCCCCATCACACATTATCAATAAAAGTGACAGAAATAATGCTGGGGGGGCTGACTTTCGAGAGGGGTAGAGATTATATTTTCTGGACTGATGGAAAGGATCCCCTTAGAACGGACAGATGGATGTGCATGTTAATGTAAATACTGTATGTACTTTGGGCTTATATTGATTACCACTCAATTAATGTAGCATGAGCATTTTTACTTACAGCTATTTGGGCAGAGGCCACCACCCGCGATGCATTTCTGTTTTTGATGACCCTCTGGCCCCAGTCAACATTAATTGACATTAAATGTGCAGTTTGTGATTTTCGCTTGCTCGGCAGCGTGGCGAAACAAGCACTGCACGTTTTGCGGTTGGCCTGCTGATGGACCTGGCAGCTTGGGCAGGGCCTGAATTTTGGCTTCGTCATTCTGAAATGTACACACACACACACACAAAATATAAATATAAATATTAAATATCATACAGAGATCCAAACACACATAAGGACAAGAAAGAGAGAGCTAGTCAATATATTAGCATGTGTCATACAGCAGTAGGCTATGCTGAACTTATCACTATTCTAACATTATCAAAGGTAGTACAAGCTCTGGATGTTTGCAAGCTGGCAAATTATTTAAGTGCAGAACAAGTGAAAATCGCCAAGCGAGCTGTTTGATTCCTGTAGCCATATTTGAATACTGGCATTCCTCACAAAACTTAAGTTTGATTTATTTAGACTTCATGCCAACAGCAATCTTATCTTATAGGCTGGCCTATATTGTTCAGCCTCCTGCACATTTCATTTGGTGCAATAACCAGGTATTATATATCTTAGTCTCTATCCATGAAATTGCTACAGTGCCCTTAATACAACACCAACTAACAAATCTATATTCTCTGATCCCGACCTTTACACTTTGAGTGGATTGCAGGGAGTGAAGAAGAGGCAGCAACCCAGGTCCTGTCTCTCGGGGGGTGGAGAAAAAGAAAGAAAGAGAAACGAGAGCAACAAATAACAAGACAATAAACAATACAAATAAGACAATAAACAAGACAAATGTGGCTCTTAAAAGTGCCTTTTTTTTTATAAGATGCTGCTAATAAGTATTAAGATGAGGGATAAGATGAGATAAAGGGAAGGAACCTACAGAGAAAGAGAAGAACAAACCAAAATAGAATAGATCAACAAACTACATATTACAATATAAATAACTACTAGGCTAAGACATTAAGTAATTGCTCCTCTTATTTATTCATGCAATCACAATATCATAAAAAATGAATGACTTTAAAAAGAAGTCATTGTGTGAGCAAGTGTTCTTCTATCATTATTTTTTTAACACATCCTTTTGTTCTGCCTTGATTCAAATTGATAAACAAACAGGAATAACGTGATCAGGGTACTTGTAAACTTTGCCTTGCCAGACTTAAAACCGTTATATATATATATGTATATATATACTAGCTACTTTGTTTTGTTTGTTTGTTTATTTCAGGCAATGGCAAAAAAAAATACAAAGTAGACAAAATATAATTAAGTCATATAGTGCAAAAAACAGAATATACAGTATTTAAATATGACAATAGAATTCTGCCTGAAAGGGAGTGGGAAGAAGACAACTTATTTAATACCACCCCACTTTGCATCTCATTGTGATTCAACAAACAGTTGTATTTGATTTGATTTGATATACTTTATTAATCCCACACTGTGTAAATGTCTGTGTTACTGCAACTCAAAAATAAAACATGAAAAATAAAGTAAAAAAATAATTCAAAAATATAATGTCACTCTTTTTCTAATACAGCTCTTACAGTGGGGTTCAAAATCAACAAATACGACAACATATTTGTTTTTGTTTTTTTGGCCATAACTTCCTCATTTTGGACGTGTAAATTCTTATTAATTTCTCTTCTTTATTTGACTGTTGTAGGGTAGGCTACTTACCGTGGTGGAATCGCGCTGGGCAATGGTTTCTGGGATCGTCGCACACAGTGTGACGCGTTGCACAAAATTGCGCCAAAATATCCAGCGCGGTCTCACCCTAAAACGTCATATACTGACGGGTCTTGACCATACGTCAACATACGACGAAAAGGGTATACCCCTATAACGTCAATATGAGACGCAGACATAAGCGCACCAGCAGCGCCTCCTAGCGGTACCCTAACGCATACCTAAACCCAACCGTACCCGAATCGTCACATATGGACGTTAAAGGGTACCCTTTTCGTCGTATGTTGCCATATGGTCAAGACCCGTCAGTATGTGACGTTTTGGGGTGAGACTGTGTTAAAATATCAATCATAATGAAAAAGTACAGTCTTAATATTTTACATCCTTGCTCAAACATTTAAAAGAATCAGCATGAATGTCTGAGTGAAGGAAACACGGGAATATGTAGCCATTACATTGAAACACATCACTTCCCAGAATGCATCCATCTCTTTGCCAGGCTGGGGATGGCCATATAATATTAATACAAACATTTCTGCAGTATGCTATTTAATTTATCACAACTTCATAATCAATATTGAGAAAGATCTATAAAAGTAGGCAATTATTATTATTTATTTTTTTTGTCTGGACCAGACAGAATTTTAGGACAGAGTCCTGGTGTTGTTTACCCATAGCGACGGTTGCTATGCGTCGCTGGGTGAGAGACACAATTAACCAAATAAAAAAAGAAAGGAAACAAAGTACAATTATAAAATATCCCACCTAAATTAAGACACGTTTAAGCCTACAGCAAATATGCAGTCCTGTAACTCCTGTAATTATGCCATTTTAATGTAGCCCAACACTATATTAAATTATATATAAAAGTCGTGGTAGCGATTCAGACAAGGGTTTCTGCCCCACAAAAATGTATGGTCACCGCACCAATGATCGTGACAGTCCATGCGACGACTCACGCTACTGCAAAATACACATTTGCAGTACAAAATCAATCGCCTGAAGCAATACTTTCCAGCGCAGGAAAACCGCTGGATGCCTAACCCCCTTTCGTCAAAATCCAAAGATGAGGGATTTGCATTCAAATCTATTGGATGACCCTCTACGGTGCCACGCGACGAAGAGGGGTACCCTCAACGTCGGCTTATGGACGTGAGGGGGAAATGACCAAGCGGCAGTGTGCGACGAATAGGGGTGAGACCGTGTTGATGTTATTGATGTGTGAATGTCAAAGTTATATTGTGAGTAAAAATAAGGTTACACTCTAAAAAATGCTGGGTTGTTTCAACCCAATTTTGGGTCAAATATGGACAAACCCAAACGTTGGATTAAAAATGTAATAAAAAAATGTAACCCAACGGCTGGGTTTGTCCATATTTGACCCAAAATTGGGTTGAAACAACCCAGCATTTTTTAGAGTGTATGTGAATGTTTTACTATAACCTTTTAGATAACATTCTAATCATGACTGGACATTTTAGAAACATTAAATCACTGTTCCCACGTTTTTAGAACATACATGTCTTAGTTGGGAATGGGATAGTGCTTTTATGCATTTTAATGGTCACCATAAGCTGTCAAAGTATGAAAACGAATATTGCAAAGATTCCTTCCTTTCAGTTTGCATTGAAACTTAAGTCAGGCTGTGATATTTCGATATTTTGGTGTTGATATGAGCCGATGAAACACACGTGCACGCTCAGAGAAACAGAGCATTTGTCAGGACACAGTGATAATGGGGTGGGGTGGTGGGGGGGCTTATTCACACTATTCACAGATCATTTGTAAAGCGCTGTGGACGCTGGGCCGCAGACACCAGAACAGCTGGGGGTTCTGGGAGATAGATACACGTGAGCTGCAAGCGGTCCATTTCAATCTGAATGAAGACAAAAGAAGCAGACGCAGAGAGTGTGTGTCCCGTAAAAGCCATTAGGTGACGGTGTCAGGCGACCCAGAGCTCTCGGCTGTAAACACACACACATTCACAAGGTTAAATAGGAGTTCATAACCCCCGGGCTAATTAGCATTTTTATGTAATTTCAAGTAAATGCTCTTTTAGTCAACAGCTCCATAATTAATTTACCCTTCAGCCCTGACACGATAAACTGACAGAGCCACAGAGTAAACACGCTTAGGTTCAAAACGGATCAAGGGAAACCCCTAATTACTCATGTTAAGATTTGTTTCAACTTATGAATTTATATAAAACATGTCAAATGAGTGAGTAATGCAGAAATAAAATAAATATTGTTCAACTGTGAAGCTAAAATTTGATCTGTAAATAGGGGCAGAAAGTATAAGTGTCTGGTGTGAGTGAACATGACTTCCTCTTTGATCCTCCCGGAACAACATTACAATCAACCAATCAGATTTAAGGGATATAGGTTTAATGTCAAGTTTAGGTTTACAACTAGGGTTATGGGCTTCTACACCACTATTCATCTATCATTGTTCGGGATAAGTTATGGATATGGTTAGGTTTTCAAAAGATAAAATAGTTAATCCATGAACATGTCTTGGCAAAATCAAAATAAAGTGCAGACAGTCGAATACTCTAATGAGAGTTAGTTAACATGCGGTGCAAACTTACTTATGGTTAGTAGAATGTCTAAAGTGGACCATCAAAATAAAGTGTTACCCTAGGAAGTGTTTTGACAAGGAAAACATTAATGTAAACATGAATAAACTCACATGCATACACGCGCACACACACACACACACACACGCACACACACACACACACACACACACACACACACACACACACACACACACACACACACACACAGGCATCATCTCTGGAGGTCCCTGTTGGACAGTGATGTATTTAAGGCTCTGTGGGGTCAGATGGACTGTGTCCAGCACATCACCTGCAATCAATAGTGTTGGTGAAACAGCTTAGCCTGACACACACACACACACACACATTGGATTTCCATGTTCAATGGGGACATTCCATTGCCATAATGATTTCTAAACTGTATTCTGTCTCCTTACACTAACCCTACACCTACACATCACACACAACTGCATTTTGAGATTTTCATAAAACATCACTTACTATGATCTATAAGCTGTTTTCCTCATGGAGACCAAAATGTCCCCACAAGGACAAAGATTTTGGATACTACCATCTTTGTGGGGTCATTCTGTCCTCATCATTTTGGGTTTACCGGACACACACACACACACACACATACGATTCTACTAAAGCTTCACGTAAGATTTTGGTCTTTTGGTCAATTTATTATTTGCTACAATTTCTCCTGCTTACCAATGCTGCATTTATTTGATTAAAATACAGTAAAAACTGTAAAATTGTGACATATTATTACAGTTTAAAATAACCTTTTTACTTTGAATATGTTTAAAAATTTAATTTATTATTTTGAATTTTCAGCATCATTACTCCAGTCTTCAGTGTCACATGATCCTTCAGAAATCAGTATAATATGATGATGTGATGCTTAAGAAACATTTCTGATTATTATCAATGTTGAAAACAGTTGTGCTGCTTCACATTTTGTGGAAACCGTGATACTCTTTCTCCCAGGATTCTTTCAGAGCTTTTATTTTAAACAGAAAATGCCTAGAAAAAAGTCCTTTAGCATCACTTTTGATTAATTTAATGCATCCTTGCTTTAAATAGAAAATTCTTCCAACTTTTGAACAGTAGTCTATATGCCAGTTTGGCTTCAACTGCAGTTTTTCTATTGGATGATAATATCGGTGGGTGGAGCTTAATGACATCCATTTTTCTCTTTCGTCAGGCTGGCAGGGTTGATGCCACCCGTGTGCCATCGCTGCTCTGTTTACCTGTTAATAACTCTCCCAGTCCCTCACGCCCGCCGGTGCCCGCCTGCAGAACACGAGCACAACACCCTCACCCAGAGCAATGCCTGCTGGGAGCCTGGCAGATGTTTACCTGGCACAGGTGAGACCCTGAGATGAGACGAGAACAGCAAACAAGTGTTAAAGCATGTGTACACACACACACACGCACACACACACACAGAATACAGCTGTGCTGAGGTGCCTGCCAGACTGCGCACTGAGCCGTTTACAGCGCTGAACAGATTCAGCACAAACACACAACACCTCAACTTCTTCAGAAAAGAGACACGTTTGTAGAAAGCAAGCAGTGTGTGAGCCGCTGAGGCCTGAGACTGCCGTAATGGGCTGTTTATGTGTTTATTTGTTTGTTTGTTTGTGTGAGTTGGGAGTGAGGGAGGAATGATAAACGAGATCTGCTTTCCTCCGACGGCCTGCGTGTCACAGGATGGATGAGAGCGATGTTTAATTACTCGTGATGGACTGATCGCGCCGCCCGCTCTGGGCTTTACAGGTCACATGCACACTTTATGCAATATTGCAGTATTTATTATTATAAATGATTAATCCGTGCACATCTTTTTTTTATTGTATTCATGTGGCCTCGTAATCTTGAATCAGAATAACTTTCCCTCCCTCTTGCAGCTTCTCTTCTCTTCTCTGATGATGTGGGCGGAGCAACCTGTCACTCACGTGAGATCCACCAATAGCAAACCACAACCATCCAATCAAATCCCCACGGACAAAATCAAGCCCCGCCCACATTTGTTCTCGGATATACGTCACAATGGGGAATAAAAGACTATCACAACTCCCATTTCATGATGACTGAGTATGTAAGTATTGTGAAATGAACTTAATGCAGATTAAATTTAAACACTGAAGCCAGTGCCGTGGAGCCAGTGTGGCTCTGTCCCAAACCTATGACAGAGGTTTAGAATATACATGTCATGCACACTTCTGATAACTCTCTATTTCAAAAGGTAAGAAACCTCTAAGCCAAACTCTTATGTTGTAATACATGATAAGCTATTTTAAGTGAATCTTTTAAGTGAAAATGTTTACTTAAAATTAATAAAATATTTGAAAATATACATAAAATAGTCAAATCATATTATACTGATTTCTGAAGGATCATGTGACACTGAAGACTGGAGTAACGATGCTGAAAATACAGCTTTAATCACAGGAATAAATTACATTTTAAAATATTTAAATAGAAGACAGTTATTGTAAATTTCAATAATATTTCATATTACTGTTTTTACTGTATATTTATCAAATAAATGCAGCCTTGGTTAGCAGATAAGGCACAATCAAAACAAAAACAAATGAGACGAGTGTATAAAATGCTATAAAACGATGAATCTCAAATCTGAGCAGGAGAGGGTCTTTTTCTCTGGAGAAAAATATTTTTCTTCTTTAAAACTTCAGCAAAAGTCAATATTACCACTAAGGATCATGTTTTGACATGGAGGACAATTTAAATATTTATGAGATTTTTATTTCTTATTATATCTCATAATAAACATAGTTTGTCTTACCTAGAGTGTGCAGATATGAGAAGTACATGAGAAACAGGGAAAGACACTGACAACGCATTTATTCACCTGTGATCTCTCAGTCTATCAATCTATCAGCAGCCATCTATCTATCTATCTATCTATCTATCTATCTATCTATCTATCTATCTATCTATCTATCTATCTATCTATCTATCTATCTATCTATCTATCTATCTATCTATCTATCTATCTATCTATCTATCTACAGTATCTATCTATCTATCTATCTATCTATCTATCTATCTATCTATCTATCTATCTATCTATCTATCTATCTATCTATCTATCTATCTATCTATCTATCTATCTATCCCTTTCATAGGATTCACACAACAGTGGAATGTTTGTGTCCGGATAAATGATGAGTGTATTAGCATAACTACAGGCTGTAGAAGAGAGTGTGTGTGATCCACGGGGCCACGGGGCCGCAGGGATGAGAGATTGTGCCCAAGGGCCGACTTGGACAGACGGGCTGGTTCCCATATTGCACCGGGTGCAAAAAAAGCTGTTTTTTGTCGCTTTAGAGCAGCGCAGCTGTGTGACACACACACACACACACACTCACTATGGCCCTGCTTTAGGGCATGCACTGGGGAAACTGGTCTGTCACCATCTTCAAACTTGAGATCATTAGCTAGTGACTACAGTCGATGTCTGATAAAACGCAGCGCCGTTTAATCTAATGTCTGATTTGAGATATGCAAAGAATAGATCTGCTCATTTTACAAGAACACTTTTTTTAGTTCTGATGAGAGACAAATCTGACCAGTAAAGCGTGAACGGTTTAAGGACTTATAATTTTCCATTTTCCCCTGACAGCAGCAATGAAAAACCCAGGCATAACCCCAACACTATTTATATTTAAACACTTCAGGGCACATTTAGGACTTCTTTCTAAATCTGCATATTGTATGAACCACTGACTCTCGTGTGCTGGATTTTACCACCCGTGTGTTTAATATCACACAGATTAACCTGAGTATTAGCCTGTGGGACATTTCAGGATGAGATTTTATTTTATTTTTTTAAGAGCTGTAAGTTACACTATATAGTTGTTTGTTTTCTTCTTATTAATATGATAATTATTCTTTAAAAGTTGTTTTAAGTTTTTCTATGCCCAACATGTCACAAAATGAGAAAATAAGCACATGCATATAATATTATATCATATCATATCATATTATATTTATTGTATTAATATAATAATTTGAGCAGGTTTTATGTGGCTCTATGATTTGGAGTATTAAAGACATAAAGGAGAGCGAGAAGGAGGGACAGAGACAGAATCGTCATCCTGCTGTTGTTTCATCTGTGAAGAATTTCTCATTTCGTTTTCTAATTTATATTTTCGGCGTGTTGCGTTTTACGACCGGGCTCTAAAAGGCATATTTCTGCAAAATCAGGTTTATGATCTAAAACGAGGGCTGAACAGTAGTAAAGTTAAATATTGAACCTTCATTTCGAAGCGTAATTTTGTATGATTTTCATTGGAGGCAGTAACTTTCAATAGCCTGTGAATGTTAGTCGACGCACGCGGGCCACACACACTCCTCACGACAAACACACTCACCACTGCGTATTAAATATATGGAGGAATAAAACATGTGCATTATAAAGTGTTGTAACGAGTTAAACTTTTTATTGATCAAGAGTAGGCTTAACAATAATTATTATTATTATTATCATCATCATTATTATTTACAATTTCACATACTTTTCATACATTTTCTTATTAATTTACAAATTTGTAAGATTGCAAATTCCGCTGAATATTAGAATAAATACATTTTCATAGGGAATGAATGAATGAAGTGTGCCATAAATCACATTAATATGTTTTTGTATATAGGCTATATACACGTGTGTGTGTGTGTGTGTGTGTGCGTGTGTGCGTGTGTGTGTGTGTGTGTGTGTGTGTGTGTGTGTGTGTGTGTGTGTGTGTGTGTGTGTGTGTGTGTGTGTGTGTGTGTGTGTGTGTGTGTGTGTGTGTGTGTGTGTGTGTGTGTGTGTGTGGCATATAGCATTAGGCATTTACAAACGCATCGCATCATGCGTGTGTGTGTGTGCGCGCGCGTGATTCCATTTACTTACTAATATGCCTTTTTTAATAGACAACATATATCTAACAGCTAACCGATTCACCTTTTAATTTTGGGCCTAAATGGCAAGATCAATGGAAAACTGTTGTAATGATCTAATTAATTATGTCGAAATTAAAAGCGCGCGCAGAATCAATCTCTCGCGTGAAGCCTCCATCTGTCCCCTCACAACACACGCTCAGGGCCAAATCCCTTATTCTACACTTTCCTCTTTGAGCTTATGGGTTTTATTATGGGCTATATTTTATATTATTGTATAGGAAGTGTGGGTTTCATTTGTTAAAAGATTATAATATCACTTCAACGTTTAAAAAGGTCTTTAAAAAGCAATGTTGTTCATTTATTGTTGTGGAATAACTGTCACTAAGATATTTCATAAAATAAACATTAATACAATTGAAAAATAAATTAACGAATTGTTATCATTAATTGCAAAGGGAATAAAACTCGAAAATATCTGAAATCTATTTATATTTAAGACATTTTATATATATATATTTTTTAAATGTATACTGATATATGACTATATGACTTTTGGCATAGCGTTTATAAACAGATAGATATGCGTATGACGAGTCATGATATTAAGCTAACGTTGTAAACTGAAAAGGACAAAACAGAACGGACGAATAGTAATTATTGATTGAACTATTACAGCTTAACAGAGTTTCAGAAAGGCTGTGTCTGTGTTGTGGAGTCTGACTCTCTTCTGATGCTCCGTAATGAAGTGCGCGCGCTCTGATCGATCAGTGACGTTACCATGAGAACGGGAGGCTGAGAGAAGGAGGAAACATCTTCACCTCTGAAGAAATGAGCTTCATCAATGCTCACACACTCACAGAACGACCCGGGAGAACAGAGGAGATCCGGAACACAGACTCGTCTTCGGGGTGCGTGCGTGCGGTGCGCGCGTGCGCGTGTGTGTGTGCGGTTCGGTTCTGTCTGTGTTTGGAGGAGCTCACAGGACAGAAGATGGATTACTCACTGTCAGCTCGCAAGGCCCTAATGAAATCAAGACCCAATATGTTTGATTTTTTTAAAAACATTTTACTTCGCATCGCGTGTAAACTTTCAAGGTGGGATTATCAGAGCTTTCGGTATAGGCTACATAAAGTTGTATAGTGATTTGAAACTGGTAAATACATAGGCTAACTTGCTTTATATATTTATTTTTCATATGTGTTCATTTGTAATAGATCTATTAGTCTGTTTGAATGCTTTTAACAAGAACATACATTTGTTTGGCTTCATCATGTCTCTAAAACCCTGACGGACTCAAACACATAACGCCTGCTATGATTTACAATGTCTGCTCAAATTCAGTGTGAAATTTCTCCAAGGGTGACAAAAACACTAACACTTAATTTTAGAAGTCTACAAAAAAGCAAAAGCGCAGAGAGCAGAAGGGCAGGGGAAGGCGGAGGGGTCTCGCAGAAAAACCCTAGCTTTGGGGAAGCTGTGCAGCGGAGGGTGAAATTAGAGCCCGCAGTGCTACATATTGTACCAGAAGCTCCTCCAAAAACACCAGGAGAAAGAAAAATCATCCTCTAACCTAACTAGAGGCAGATCGCCGAGCTGAGTCCCTCAGAGACCCGTCCAAAACACACACTTTACCGACGCTTGCGCCATAGCATGCATAGTATTTCAGTCTTTGTTTATAAAACACTATAGGCTATCAGTAAGTAAACATACAATATATACTTTTAAAAACTGTCATATTGTTAAATATTGTATGAGGTAATTTTGTGTGCATTAATATTTCAAATAAAATTATATTTTCAGCTTAACCCTTCCTAATCTTGAAATTACATTTTTATTTAAATAATGTATCACACACACACACACACACACACACACATACACCCACACACACAAACACACACACACACACACTTTATAAAAAAATTTTTATACAAAATTAAGTAAAACACCCATCAAAAAAAAAAAAAAACTGCAATTTAGTCCTTTAATTATATTAGCATTCATAAATAAAAAAGTGGTTTTATTGCCGATCACAAATAAAGCGATTCTTACAGGAAAAACATCGGAACAACACTAAACGTAAAATATTACTTTCAGTTTTAACCGCGATGTAAAAGTGAGAAAGTTTGTATCACTGACTTAACCCAGAAACTAAAAGATCACGCATCGCACCTGCAGCATTTACTTTTCCTTCTGTCCATTTTTGCAGAAGGTCATTTCTTTTTTCTGAGGCCAAAAATATATTATTAATAATAATATCAAATTATGATATTAATATTATCAAATATGCCTATGCATACATTTGCATTTCTTAAAGGACATGTAATTGCAGAAAAAAAATATTTTTCATATTGATTTTTAAAAATATTGCACCTAAAACTGAAAAACCAAAGTCTGAATGAATGTGTGTGTGTGTGTGTGTATGTGTACAGTAAGCTATAGCTATATAATGCGAAGTACAGTTTTGATATTACACACACACACATTATGTAAACACAAACTTTTATGTTAGATGCGATTAATCGCGATTAATAATATAATATAGTTTTGCTGTCTCAGGAGAGACGATATAGCGCCACCTAGAGTCAGTGTCAGTCACTCTGACCCGATCCAGAGCCGCTCACCGCAGAGACGAACACAGCAAACCAAAACAAGATGGTGTTTAAATCAAACCATAATCACACCATCGACCTCTCCATTAATGCCATTAGAGCTGGGCTTTTCCAGCAAGAAGCTCAGGCATAGCATTATTCCACAGGCCACATCTGCGAGCTTCTCTGAGTGTTATTATGAGATGTTTAAGGGCTGAAGGTGACCATGTTAATACAAATGCTCATTTTACGCATGCACCTGTGGGTTGTCACTATACCAACCTCGTTATTAGAATTGATATAATTCATTGATAACATTCGCAATTCCGAATTGTTGTCTCAAACTATTATCACACAAAAAAAGCAAATGATTTGCTCTCATCCTCGCTTAATTTCCACTAAACTCTCCTTCACTCGGGCGCCGAGTTCCTCCCTCCCCTTTCGGAGTGACAGGCGGATGGAGCTTCATCTGAGCGAATCACAAAGTGCTGGAATCTACTGCCTTTGTCTGATACACTCACCCATAGTGGCGAAAGGGGGTCCGCGTAAAGGAGGGGGCTGGAGCTTTTACAAACCAACACAAGCGACCCAAGTCCTTCAGTCCCGGGCCGTGTGCGCATGCAAACGCGTCGTGTTGTTAGCCTACTGAGGGAAAGGGAAAGGTGGGCTCAGGAAACCCGCAGTCTCCGATGGTTCTGCTGTCTGTCATCCATGCGCAGAACGGCACCTGCTATCCGAGACCACCGGGATATAAGACACACGAACACGCGGATGGATGGGAGTGGGACGGACGCTGGGAAATGAGTTCTGGGGAAAGCATGCATGCTGAAAACATTTAAACATTTCCTGCTTTGACAGCACTTTGTTCTGAGCCTGAACACACGGTCATGTCTGACACCTGACAAATCCTGCGTCCATTTGCAACTTTCCGAAGTTCCCCTCTCCTCGGCTGGATTCGTTGCATCCTCGTTTCTTTCATTTGTTCTGTGTGTAAGAAAGACGAGACGGCGACTTCAGTTGATTATCGCTCTTTTCTCGGTTATCCGATGGATATTCACTGTAAGGCAGACCCGTTCTCCGCCATGCACCGTGAGTTACACTGGAGTTTATCTGGAGAAAATGCTTCTCACATTTCAGACAATTAACATCGTCACTGGAATAAGAAATTATTAGACTACTGGATGTTTAAAAAGGATCGAAATTGCACTTTTCTTATATTGCATTTCAAGTGAAATAAGATAGCCGAAATAGTTAAAATAGTAACAGAAACAATAAAGGACTCGGTTAGCTACTATAATCAAAATAAATATGATGAGAAAATTAAAATATGCGATGTGCGTATCATTATAGCCAGCCTATATGATTATTATTTTAAAAAATGAACGCAAAAAAGGCCCAAATATATAAGCAATTATTATACTACTGGGTTAAAGAAAGCTAAAAAAAAATGCCCTCTTCTTTTATTGCATTTCAGGAAAAATAAGATAATAAATATAATAGTATAAAACAGAAACAAAATATGTGTAGCTGTGTGTGATAAAATAGCACTATGTGTATGGTTATTATATATACAAAATTAATGCAAGAAATAAAAAAGCTAAAATATTGCGAGGATATTCGGATAGTTCCATTTCGCTTTACAGATAAAATATTATTGATTATTTAAAAAAAACTTAATTATAAAATGTAGGCTACATGCTTCTAGCTACATGCACTTCTAATTTAATTCCAACGTAATGCTTTTTTTTTTTAAACAACTAATCGAGATTAACCATATGTAATTTGATCAAACAAAACTGTTTAATAATTTACATCTAGGGAATGAAAACTATTTATGCTCGTGTAATTTAATCGCTCACCTACACGAGTAACAAACCCTATATTGTTTCAACAAGAACATGCAAGAATAGCAGATTAATGTACATCACCTGGAAATAATCGACCCTATCTGAGAAACGCTTAAAAATGTTTTTAATATTCATTATATTTACGCCACTGTGTTACATAGTGAATGAGGGACATGACAGTTTAGTACTATTTTTGTGTGTGTGTGTATATATATATATATATATATATATATATATATATATATATATATATATATATATATATAGGCCTAGGCATAAAACATGTTAATGTTTGAAATAATAGTATAAAATAATACAAATTCTAAATAATAGGATTACTTATGTGTGTCACTTACTGTGAACATAATGCAGATTGTTTTTGTAGATCATTGCATAAAGGCTTTTCGTTTGCGTCTGTAACTTAATGTGAGTAGAGACGGGAATTCATTCTCACAAACTGGGTTTGGTTGCAGTTAACCTTTCCTCTGGTTTATAGCTCGCGCGTGTCCACACAGAACGCGTCGCGTGTTAATTGAATGAATGTGACGGACTTGTGACGCGCGTCACCGACGGCCTGTATGTAATGTTATGTCCCGGGTGCTTGTTGCTGTTGTCTCCGGTATAGGGCACGGGGGAGTGAACCAGCTGGGCGGGGTGTTCGTCAACGGAAGGCCTTTACCTGACGTCGTGCGCCAGAGAATCGTGGAGCTCGCGCATCAAGGGGTCAGACCCTGTGACATCTCGAGACAGCTGAGGGTCAGTCACGGCTGCGTCAGCAAGATCCTGGGCAGGTGAGACCCTGTACACAATAGCCGGACCACGCGACATTTACTCAGGCAACAAACCAGCCATTTCACAACAACGCATCCGTTGAGGTCGTGTATGTTTTGTGATGCAAGTTAGTTTTTAAACCGTCACTAATTTACAATTAAATTCATTCAAATAGTCTCTCAAATTAAATGAGCTTGGATGCATAATAATAATTAGCAGAATTAGCAAACATGACGCAATAGTTTTAGATTGAGAACATGACGCACATTGTCATCAAAGTAAGGGAATTAAAACATGTGCAGTTATAACAACACAGAATTGAGAATCATGAAAGTGTGCATATTCACCTGATTATTATACCTCAATTTGAGATAAACAAAAACTAAAGCGTCACCTCATGAGCTTTGAAAACTCTGCATTATGAGATCTGTGATTATTATGATTATGTCCACAAAAACTGTTTTCCATCTATAACAATACCCCCCAAAAAAGTTCTCATAGAGGACCAATTGATTTGCTGTAATCTTTCAGAACCATGTGCACCTGCTGAAAAAGTTATTTGACATTGATTTGAATGCTTTAAAAGTATCAAATTAATTATTAAAATGAATTTTGTTAGTTCAGGCTATTTCAACCAGGTCAAATGCTAATCAGTTTGTTCAACCATCGCTTGTCTGTTTTATTAAATAATGGATTTAATAATAAATTGAAATGTCAGGCAAAAATAGGTAGGCTAAAACTCGTTTCAAACATTTTTTTTTTATCTGAGATTAATAAGTGAGTAACTAAAACAGATGGGCTGCTTAATGTCCTGCTGCGCACATTTTTAAATTAGTATTCTAATCATATGATAATTTCCTACTAGTGCCGTGTTAAGTAGCTTAGATAAAACATTTTCATGGCTTTGTTAGCACGCATCTGTTGTTTATTGTCATTAGGTTTGGTCAGGTTATGAAAGTCAGATTTACAGTTGTTCCTGCAGATATTACGAGACTGGCAGCATAAAGCCCGGAGTCATCGGAGGATCCAAACCCAAAGTCGCCACGCCGAAGGTGGTGGATAAAATAGCGGACTATAAAAGACAGAATCCCACCATGTTCGCCTGGGAGATCCGGGACAGGCTGTTGGCGGACGGGATCTGTGATAACGACACCGTTCCCAGCGTCTCCTCCATAAACAGGTCAGAGGAACCGACAGTAACCGCTGGCTCTTCAGGGGGACAGTCATCTGGCGTGTCTAATATCACGCGTCTCAGACATGTTCAACAAAAACAAAAGATTTATGTGATATTCTTTTGTTGTGTGAATCTGGAGTAAAATTATTTGACAATAGGGTTGTGTTCTCTCCCGATACTGATCCTACCGAAAGTGCACGAGCGGTTGCTATGGTTACCAGGTGAAGGCGACATCGCGAGCGCTTGTTTAGCGCACCTTGACAAACTCGTAATCATGGTTTTAAACCTTGAAAAAACAAAAACGCATACATTTTAACCTAAAATGAAATGAAAAACGAATTTTAATTTAAAAGTTCATTTAATATGTTATTTTAATATAAAATAATTTCCACAACGTTTATCTAAATTGGCACGCTGCAAAATGTCTGGATGTTTCAACTCATGTTTGGGTCAAATAAGGACTAACACAATAATTTAAAATAATGGTAACATATTTTAACCAATGGTTGGGTTTGTCCATATTTTACCCAAACAGGGGTTGTAACAACCCAGCATTTATTTACATTTTTTAGAGTGAAGTAATTTAAAAATAAACAGTTCTGCTATTTCTTTATAGTAGTTTTGGTTCATATTAGGCTGTTTGTTGGCAGTAAAGAGGTTTATTATGTGTCTTTGCCGGTGGTCTTGTGGATGTAATTCAACCCTTTGCTCCAAACTACCTCAACAATGACCGACTGAAGCTCTCAAATCTCATCTGACCGAGTGAAAACGATCAATGACCGGTGATCAGACCTGGAAAACGAGACAGAGCGGCTCGATTAGAGTTCACGCCGTCATTTATCGGTTCTTTCTATTTTCCAAAGAAGAAGACAGTCCTTTGGAATGAACTTTTCATTAGTTTTCATTCACTAAACCCAGTTAAGAGACTAAATATAGGCTAAAGGATGTATGCTCATGCTTACATAATTAATATTCTAGAAAATAAATTCTTAATGAATACATTTTTAATACTTCTATAAGTGAAAATGTTCAAAATAACTTATATTTAAAATTTTTAACAGTTTTTTTGTCCAACTGGAATGATGATCGATAACATCCACCGACTACAATATGGGAAATCTGCAGTTTGAATAATCCATAATCCAATATGATTCTATTTACATCCTTAAATTGGTGTTTTAGGGTGGCATGTTAGACCTGTGTGGAAAATCAAAAGGGTAAAAAGAAGCAGTGAGGCGCTGAACTTTGGTTAAGATTCACTCTTCCATAAAACCAGACTCTGCATTACATTTTAATGAGTCGATGGCAAAGAATAGAGCGCCTCACACAACAGAAGAGAAGGCTGGAAAAAAATTCATTTCATGCCTCATGGTCACCTAAAAAGGGCCATTTGAATGTCTTTTGACATGAACTTGTGAGATAAATGCAAAATGTGCGTTAATGTAATTACTGAAGCCCTTAAACGTCTCTAAAATCTAATTGAATTCAGTCTGGATATTTTGAAACAGGAAACAGGTCTTTGTTTATGAGGGAAATTAAAATATGAATGCGAGCAAATGCGACTCATTTTAAAGGAACTTTGATGAAACATTTATTTAGTCTGTTTTGATTTAACAGTATATATGTTGATATATCATGCATGTCTGGATCACTGAATAAGGCTGAGCCTCAGTCCGTTGATAGAAGATCAAATCATTTGGGAATTTTGGATTCAAGTCAGTTCAAACTTGCAAAAGAAGAGCTTGTTGGCGAGCAAGAAGAGATTCAGCTTCACCGTAACCGTGTGTGCTTTTTTATTGTGCAATATGTTGCATGAAAGTAAAAAGGTGTGTGTGTGCGCGCGCGTGTGTGTGTGTGTGTGTGTGTGTGTGTGTGTGTGCAAACTGAGACCGAGCCTGTTGACAGTGAGAAGATGTTCAGACTCCAAACACTTTTCTTTAACATACATTATTAAGCGTTACAGAGTTCCTGTTGTGCTAAAGTGTCTCTACAGCCAACAAGTGACAGCCGGACTTACAAAAACCTCCTTGACGCCACTCAATATTATTGATTCACATGTAAAGCATTTTTAATATTTCTTAAGAGGATTTTCAGACTCAACCCAGACATTAATTCACTCTTCCAAATGACTTATTCAATAACAGAAACATAGATTCTGGATAAAGTGTGCAGATTTATTCTACCCAGGCCATGCAAGGGGGTCAAACTATGGGTTTAAAGAGAGAAATGAAATATAATATCGATATGTTGTCACTGCGTGTTCTTTCCTTTCTCTCTCGCTCTCTATTTCAAAGCCCCGAGGACACGTCCTAAAGCGGATGTTTATTTCAGCAGATATCAATATTAGCAGCACACTCATTTTAATGGAAATATATATATGCTCTTTGAATGCTATCCGCGGTCACAATGTATATTCTAAATATTTTTACAATCAATAATCTTCATGGGGCATGAAATGAAAGCTATGTCACAGGAAAAGCGTGGTTTGTGCATTTGTTTGCATATACAGTATGTCTTCTGCAACAGAAGCGGTGCCGTCGGTGATGAATAGATCTAAAGTTTACAAATGAGCGTGACAGCGGGCCCTTTCCCCAACGTGCCGTTCAGATTAACAGAATCAAATGCTGGCGTAAGCTTGTACACCGCACTGAGCAACTATTGCTTTCCTGTCACATATAATTTATAGCTTTCCATTTGCATCCCGGCACCCATGTGGCTAATTCCCAACTTTTTATCCTAGAGTCTAGATCAATAGAACCTCATCCACACTAGAACCGAGCCTGAGGCTTTCCTCGGGACCCGGACACACTCAGAGAGAGCGCCGTAAGGACGATTATCGAGGTGAATTGTTGTGATTTCATGCTTTGTTTGCGAGATCACTCAAGGCAAAAGAGCTCAGAGAGCTTTCGGCTATATCTCACCTTAAAGCTACAGCGAGTCTGCTTCTCCTCGCTCGGGTACACAGGATCTGAACGACTGCGGTTATCCGTTCTGTCAGATCCCCCCTGCTCTGAGATATATAAAGTAAATCTGAGATTATCAGAGAGAGAGAGACAGACTGAGAGAGAGAGAGAGAGAGAGAGAGAGAGAGAGAGAGAGAGAGAGAGAGAGAGAGAGAGAGAGAGAGAGAGAGAGAGAGAGAGAGAGAGAGAGAGAGAGAGAGAGAGAGAGAGAGAGAGCTCTGGAGATCTATGTGAGTAAATGTTCTGTATTTACTGTGCAGGATCATTCGGACGAAGGTTCAGCAACCGTTTCACCCCTCGCCAGATGGGACGTCTCTTTCCACCCCAGGACACACTATAGGTAAGATCACATCATTAACTCCAGGGGACATTTTCGGACCTTTCTGGACAAGGTCATCCCTCCAAATCAAATCAAGGGCCGAAGCTTTCTGCTCAGAGACGGATATTCCCTGCAGCTGGAGAAAAAAAGAAAAAAGTCTGATGCCTATACTTATTTTATTCCTATACTATTGCCCTCTTACTACTAAGTTTGAAAATACTGACACACACTAATCTTTTATTCATTATGAATCATATCTCAATCATATACAGTGGGGTGTGAAAGTCTGAGACCGCAGTCAAATCCAAAAACCTACTTTAAACCTGTCAATTAAAAGGACGTTTTTAAGACTTTCTGACAATAAATTGCTATTCTTTCAAACTTTCTATTTATCAAATAAAATATTAATAATATTAATAAAATATATATATATTTTATTACATATAATAAAAAATACAAATATGAACCAACACAACTGCTTTTTAACATTGATGATAATCAGAAATGTTTCTTGAGCTGTAAAACTGGAGTAATGAAACATTCAGCTTTGATCACAGGAATAAATGACATATTAACATATATTAAAATAGAAAACAGCTATTTTTAATTATTGCACAATATTACTCAGTATTTTTTATCAAATACATGAAGTCTCGGTGAGCAGAAGATACTTCTTTTAAAAAACATTAAAATCTTATTGACTGCAAACCTTTGACCAGTATACATATATAAATCTAAATATAGTATTTTCTATATTATTTTATAATCGTCTTTGTTTAAAACAAACTGAAATATATACAGTTTTGCTATCTAAGCTATTTTCTTTATATATCTTGTAGATTTAATGTCTAAAAATGAGTTTTACCTAAAAATGCTTATGGTTGCAAACCAATACCTGCTAAACACATATCCAGACTTGACTTTAGACTAAAGGACATTATATAAATACATATTAAAGATTCTGCACTATTTTAGGTGTCAAATCAAATGCACATAAATTGATCACATTTCCTTGTTTCCATTCAATCTTAAGATGCTCTAAAACCATGAGAACATGATCATCAGCTTTTGCTGCTGCTATATTAATGCAAAACAGGCTTCATGTTCATTTGTACACGTCTTTAGTGTCATCATTCGTAATGAATAATTTAGAAAACATTTTCACTGGTGGTCTCAAACTTTTGAACTGAAACTGTGTATCTTGTAAAACAAATGCAAGTGAGATGCTGTGAGCCTGTGTGTCCTGTTATCAGACTGGTGTGATGTTACACACATGAGTTCTGATCATCTCTCTCTCTCCAGTCTCCAGTACAACGTCTCCTCCCGTCTCCAGCTCTTCCATTGACCCCGTGGGCTCCTACTCCATCAACGGCATTCTGGGAATCCCTCGCTCCAATGGAGAAAAGAGGAAAAGAGATGCTGGTGAGTCTGCGGTTTCTCTTTGTTTGGGGGGAGGATATGCACAATATTTCTGAAGCCATCCAGGGCTGCAAACAGCATAATTACAACTTTAATTAACAACAACAATATTCATATTAATTGTTAAATATATATGCATTCATAATTATTCATATATATTTTCTTGTTTAATTATTACTACATTTTTTATTATTATTTTTATTGAGTAGAGAAGTACCTGATTCCTCCTGTCCATGTGCTTTTGAATTATGCATTCACAGTCAGTTTTGTGTTTATATTTGGCATGCAATATTCCTCGGATGTGTAATGATTGGCTGCAGACGTGGTCATGTGACCCTCACAGTTATTAATCTGCACTGCGGTGATTAAGAGAGCTTCAGTAATTACACGTCAAGATGATGTAGCCAACTAACACACTCAGTCAAACACGAGCGACAGTCTTCAGAGGACGTTTTGCTCAGCGACACTTGCTTTAACTATCGCCATGTCTGCAGTTTATCCTGACCAACAGTCACTCCTCTACGTCAGCCTGACGCGCAAGCCAACCAACCGCTTGTTTCCATCTATGGGGAAGAATTTATCCAAAAGTATAAATACTATCTTATAAAATACACTTTTTAATATGCTACTGTTCAAAACAATGCTTTTATTCAGCAAACTTTCTATTTCTATTCACCAAAATATCCTGAAAACTAAAAATATCACAACTGTTAAACATTGATAACAATAATCATAAATGTTTTGTGAGCATCAGATCATCATATTGTACTGATTTCTGAAGGATCATGTGACACTGAAGACTGGAGTAATGATGCTGAAATTCAGCTTTGATCACAGGAATAAATTACACTTTACTATATATTCACATAGAAACACAGTTATTTTGATTTGTAATAATATTTCACAAAATTACTACTGTATTTTTGATCAAAGAAATGCAGCCTTGGTGAGCAGAAAATACTTTTTTGAGTGAAAAAATATATATATTTTTTTATCTTACCAATCCCAAAGTTTTGAACAGTATATTTATATAAAATGTTTTCTACAATATTTTAAGAATATATATTGTTTTCTCCAAAAACAGATGAACTGCTAAAAATCCTTGTGCCCTTCATACAGAAGTTGTGTACGCCGAGTCAGTTTACAGATGAGCATGTGTGTGTGCAAGCGTACAGTGTGTGTTGATTTGTGGTGTGTGAGAGTCTCTCTCCTGAGATAAATGCACATGTTTCTCTGTCCGCGGACTGACGTCACAGCTCGCGGTCTTCACTAGTGAGGGTGTGTGTGTGTGTTCATTCCTGTGGTTCTCATGACGTCTTTTCCCCGTGGCTAAAGAGAGATTGTTTATGGCATAAATGACTATGGCAATAGGTGATCATCTAAAAAGCAAAGCAAAGATAGCAGCATGCAGATCTGTGTGTGTGCCAAGCGTGCAACTGGACATGTAATGACGCGGTGTGTTTGGCGATGCGCTGCTCATAGAAAGAGTCGTTCTTGTGATTAGAGCGCGTTACACACCGTCATTGTGTTGCATTGGTTTCCTTGCTGTCAGACGCTGCAAGGGCGCAGGGGTGACATCAGCGGCGGCAGGAATGATGGGAGACTTCAGATCTGTGTGTGTGTGTGTCTTTAAGATGATTGACTGTTTTGGGGGTTGTTCTCAGGCCCAAATGATCCTCTTGATGTGTGGCCATTTTCTTGATTTAAGCGCTGGGGATGAAGAGGTGGAGGAGAGAGAAAGAGAGAAGGAGGGCAGTGTATGTTATGTATAACTTCACAAACGGTCATGTGATGCACACACACACACACATACACACCCACACACCCACACACACGCACAAGCACAAGCACACATAGCTCATGGACTGTAGACACCTGGAAATCCAGAATAGGTGTACTTTATCTTTGTCAGGCGAACCTGCAGCCACACACACACACACACACACACACACACACACACACACACACACACACACACACACACACACACACACACACAAAATGCTTTTAAAACAATGCCTTCTCTGTAGCAAAATCTAGTAAATATAGAATCTAAAATCCCATAATAATCCTAAAAATAATTTTTCAAAGTTGTAAACAAAACGAACATTATTGATGTACAAATTGTTCAGTATTTCTACTTCACAATTTCATGTTTAATTTAATGTGTTACTTGCTGTTTCTTTGTAATTATTTCTTTGATCATAATTATTGGTGTAAAAATGGTTTCCAAATCCATTTCTACACCATTTTGTTTTCAGTGTACTTAGAAAGATAATGCTGCATTTTTAAAGTCAACATGCATTTCTGTTTCCAAACACACTGAAACAAATTTGGTGTATGCAAAATACATCTCATTATGGAAGTAAAATAAGTAAATAATTAAAGGAATGTCAAGTAATTGAGCTTGAAACTATGGAGTAGAAAAACTGAAATAGTATTTACTTGCAAAACAATAACCTTTTATATACAACTTTGAAAAATATTTTGTACAGTGCATTTTACTTCAATAATGTGATAACATGCATGAATGTGCATTAAGAAAGTAAAGTGGATTTTGATTTCACCGGGTGCTTTGAACAGTTTCTTAAAACACCACACGAACACAAACTACTATTTTCTCAGAAAACCACAGTGAGATTTTAAACGGCTGTCAGGTGCACCATAATACATCTTATAGTGGTATAAGGAGTGTGTTTTTGTGCCCCGGTTGTGGTGGTACGCATGCCAAGAGAGGCCAACAGTGTGTGCAGCTCCTCCAGTGCGCTCGAGTCAGCAGCGGCCCATTACGAGCCCAGCAGAGAGATAATGTGCTGTGACACGCGTTATGTACACGGCGGAGCTGAGAGAGCACAGGTGTCACACCAGCCATTAATCTGACAGCGCTACTGTATTACTGCAAATTAAAAGTAGCACGATACAGAGAGAGAGAGAGAGAGAGAGAGAGAGAGAGAGAGAGAGAGAGAGAGAGAGAGCTAGTATCCACACGGACCCTGGCTGTCTGAGCTACGAAGCTGCAAGTGACATTTAAGAGAATTTGCAATTCCGCCGAGAAAAGCTATTACGGCACAAATTAACATCTAACATCCACACATCCCAGAACCCCCTCCACAGCTGTCTCATAAGAGCACACCATTAAAAAGATGAGAGCAGTTTTGCGCCGGCCAACCCAAGACACCACTGATGCTTAAATTGGGCTTGCGCTTTAACATTAACCTGATTGTCTTGTGTTTATGCTGGAAATGCATGTTTAATTTTTAGCTGTAAAATTCCCCTTTACAATGATTATTGTCATGAACATGATGGCATGGATTTCACAAACTGTAGTCTTGAGGCTAGAGAACCCTAATGAGATATTACTATACAATGTAATGCATTAATATGATCCTTCAAATTGAAGCTTTATTGCCACAGTTTTATTGTAGTAACAGTAACTGTGAAAACATTGATATTTTAATGTAAACTATGGTTACCATGGTAAACTTGGTTATAGACACATGCACTGCGATTTTCCACAATATTATTATTAATGTTATTTCCAAAATTTGCTTTTAATCCGTATTATCTATTTTTCTAAGTGTATATTAGTTTTATTTTTAGACATACTATACAATAATAAAACAACAATATATATTTTATTTTTATACATACTACACTAAATGTATGTGATGCAACGTGACAAAACCCGAACATTCCTGTAATTACCAAAAAATCTATCTACTGTGCACCAAACAAGTACAATTCACATACTATCTATAATACCTAAATAGTATGCAATATGAAAATGAACAAGCTCCAAGTATAGTAGATTGAAAACAGCGTGCTAAAGGATCTGGATCATACAGTGTAAGGGTTTTCAAAGAGTGCACAGCTACATACATTTTAGGCAAGTTTCGCCAGCAGTAAAGGAGAGGAAAACTTTCTTTTTCATGTATAAACTTGAGGAGCAACTAATACAAGATGCTTACATGCGAATGCTAATGTGTCTTTATCCCATACATTATTTTTACACAGCCAAAATATGGGAAATACATACTTCAAGTCTATAAGTATGCAAATTGCTACTGTACCAGCCCTAGTTTGCTTTCATACATTGTAAAAAAAAAAAAAAAGTTGCTGCCTTAAATTTTTAAGTACAATGTACAGTCATCTCAAATTCAAATTACATTAACCTGACTTAAAAAAATAGTTGAATCTTTGACTTATTTGGATGAGTTAAAGCAACGTAAAAACATATGTTGTCATAACTTATTGATCACGTAATTTTAATAATAAACAGTTTTGGTAGTGTGTTGGTTCTGCGCTCGAAAAGTCATGTCGAATTTGTGTCCTAAAGCGAAACGCATGAAAATCTGGAGTGCAGACGCAGTATTTCTCTCTCTTTCCCATGGGGTCAGGCCCTGCGGGTGTGAATCCTGCGGTGTTATGGAGTTCTTATCTGCTCTGATAGAGCGGCTCGCTCGTTACCTCAGTCTTAATACCGCCTCACGTCAGAAGGAATCCGCTCCACTCAGTCTCAGATCAATACCACAGCAGCAGGACAGCACACGTCGCTACTGTGCGCCTCAGAGCCTCCAGGTGAACGCATTACATAAGCACCAACGGGAGAAAACAGCCTCATTTTGTGACAGAAGCAACAAACTCAAATGCACACTTAACTTCGGTAACCTAATAGACGAAAAGAAATAGGGCAAAAGTGGAGAGAGTAAAGCAATAGTAAATTGCTTAGTAAAAAACTCACCCATTGCATGTTGTTGCAAATGTGCATGTTTTATAGCAATATATCGGCATAATAGAGACTGAGCTCAAGTATTTTAAAGGGGTGGTTGAGTATGATTTCACTTTTCTAACTGTAGTTAGTGTGTAATGTTGCTGTTTGATCATAAACAACATCTGCAAAGTTACAACACTCAAAGTTCAGAGCAAAGGAAGATATTTGCTTTTAAAGAAAAGGACTACAACAAACGGCTGGTAGAGACTACACGACATTCCTCCCGGGTTATTGACATCACTAACCTTTAAATTTACATAAACCCCGCCCCCGGGAATGTGATTTATAGATTATCAAGACAGAATATGCCTATGCTATGACTAGAAGATAACTACACATAAGCTACATAAATTCATCAACTAACCATTCAGAAATGTTGTCTACATGTTGTCACTTCTTCTTGAGTCTCTCCATCTTTGTCTGACTTCGGTTTGAACATAAAAAACTAAAAGTTTTAGAAATTTCCAGTGCATGTGTGTGTTTGGTATAAAACACAAGCTGTTTTAGCTCCGCCCCCTGTGCCGGGAGCAGCAGCTCATTTGCATTTAAAGGGACACACATAAAAACGGTGTGTTTTTGCTCACCCTCAAAAAGTTACAATTTTAACATGCTATATAAAAATATCTGTGGGGTATTTTGTGCAAAAACTTCACACACACACACACACTCATTTTACATCTTGTAAACATTATACCACCCTTTAAAAGTAGTCAATATGACATGCTTGCTATATTAAAATGATAGAGACTAAAGTCATATGTCATTTGCACTTCTGCATATGTGGACAAACTAGACATTAAATATTTTTACAGACCTAAGCGTCTAATTTTTCCCCCATATATTGGTTCAGTTCTTCAGATTCAGCTGTAATATAATGATGTTGGTTTCCTGGTCACAGTAGAGTCACGTGTGGATTCAGTAGTTGATTTTCTCTAAGCAGTTGAAGCGTTACGTTCATTGCTCCAGCCGAACGCCACAGAAATGCAGAGCAGTAATGGGCGCACGTGTGTGTGTGTGTGTTGCTCATCCAGTGAGTGGGAAGCTGTTGTCACAGGAGTGAATGACAAATGCAGTTGTATTGATCAGGTTTGTGGCCCAGGCTCCCTAATGGCACCTAATTAATGACTTCATTTGCCCCTGCGCCCGATACAGCAAATACCCACTCCACCTCAAGGACCCCCATGGGAGCCGTCCAAACAGAGCGCCTGCTCAGAAACATGCAGCTTTAACAGGCTGAAGTGGGAAAACACATGGCCAAGTCAAGCTTCACTATTGCTATTGCTCATAGAACTGAAGTTGTGACTCTTGTGTTTTCAGTTAGTGAGATACTATTAAAAAAAAATCCTGAACGCCTTAGCATCTGTCTTTGCAAACACCTGGAACACTCTATAGACAAAATGCAATATTATAGCAACCACAAAGAACACCCTAGCAACAGTATAGCAAAGCCCTAACAACCACCTACTGTAGATCACCCACTCAATCATATATATAGAAATGTATCAACCACGACATTTCTTAACAATCAAATTGTAACATGTTAACAACCACCCAGAACACCCTACAAATGGCAAAGCAAAGGCCTAGAAACTATTCAGAACTCCATAGCAACAGCATAGCAACGCCCTAACAATCACCTAGATCACCTCACCAATCATATAACAATGCATTGCCCACTAAATAAATACCCTAGCAATCACATAACAATAGGTAAACAACCACCCAGAACACCATATAAACAACATAACAACGCCCTAGCAACTATTCAGAACACCCTAGCAATAATATAGCAACACCCTAACAACTGCCTAGATCACCTAATCAATTGTATATCAATGCATTGCCTACTAAATACCCTGGCCTAGCAATCACATAGAAACACCCAGAACACTCTACAGTATAAATTGCATAATGCCCTAGCAACTATTCAGAACACCCTAGCAACACCCTAGATCACCTAATCAAGCAATGCATTGCCCAGTAAATACCCTAGCAATCACATAACAGGTAAACTACCACCAGAACACCCTATAAACAACATAACACCCTAGTAACTATTCATAACACCCTAGAAACAGCATAGCAACGCCTAACAATCCCCTAGATCACTCAATCAATCACACAGCAAAGGATTTCCTACAAAATACCCTAGCAACAACATAGCATCAGCATCACCCTACAAACTGCATAACAATGCCCTAGCAACTATTCAAAACACCCTAGCAACAGCACAGCAATGCCCTAACAACCGCCTAGATCACACACTCCATAGTATAGCAATGCAATGTAACTAAATACCCTAGCAATCACATAGCAACAAGTTAACAACCACCCATAACACCCTAGAAATAGCATAATTATACCCAAGCAACTACTCAAAAAACCCTAGCAACAACATAGCAACGTACTAAAAACTACTCAGAACCCCTTAATAACCTAACATTAATACCATTCAGCAACCATTCATAAAATTGTAAAATTGTAGCATCGTAGTTTTGCAACACACACTGTGTGTGTGTGTGTGTGTGTGTGTGTGTGTGTGTGTGTGTGTGTGTGTGTGTGTGTGTGTGTGTGTGTGTGTGTGTGTGTGTGTGTGTGTGTAAAACCGTGCTGTGCAGAAAGAAAAGGTCACCGTGACAAGCGCAGTGGTAATAACCAGCTGAAATGGTGCCATCAGACAGACATGATTGATCAATTGAATTCAGCGGCAGTGAAAAATGTGCGATCAAGAAGAGTATTACAGACACGATGAGCTGGGACAGGATACTCATCAAGACTTCATTCCAGCCTGAGCCTCTATCACTCCATCCATCCATCTATCCCTCTCTCTTTCACTTTCATCCCCTCTGCATTTATCCCCGCATCTCTCTTCTCACCGATTCTTGAGGAAACCAGGCTATAAAACAGAAAAAGAGGATTTTTATATAAAAACATGTTCAATGATATTCTGTTTTTCTTTGCCTATGGCTCACAGGACTGCATTAAAATGAGAGAAATTGTCTAAAAATACCGAACAATTTCTTTGTAAATTGTCTTTATAAAGAAAAGTAGGCAATAGTTTTGGTGCTGGCGGCGGTGGCGGCGGCTTTTTCTGGTATGCTGGATGAGGAGTCAGTTGGAGAAATCTCGCTAGTCCTCGGGTGTTTCGAGTTGGATTGAAAAAAAACCAAAATTCTCTTTTGAGACATTGCTAACTAGTAGCGCTGATATCGTAGTAGTTGTGCAACTTGTGAGTGTGTGTGCTGCGTAGGCTGAATCGTAATCGTGTGATTCGCGTCAAGATGCATCTGATTGGCTAATACACACTGAAGATAAATTAAATAATTTTTAATTAAATAATTACTAAAAGTATCCCTCTCTTCATCCCACACCCCAAACATGACACACAAAATGTCGTGGAACAGAAACAACAACCAGAAATATTTATGAGCTATCATTTTATTGTCATCACAGTTTGCCAACATCACTAGTTCCCGCGTCCATTAATATCATTGCGCTGCTGTACGGCAGCAGTTCATTGATTATTACGCAGGAATGAGAGTATAGTTCCTAGTTATATTGGCCTAGAAAATCGCAACTTGTCATTTCCTGTCGGTCTTAGGCCCCGTTTACACGAAGGGAAGACGCAGATATTTCCCTGCGGCTTGGCCTCTTTAACGATTATTTCTAAAAACTCTGGCTAAAGTGGAGATTTCTGAAAACGCCGGTTATGTGTTGCCGTGTCAACTGGGAGAAACGGGGTTTTAGGTTCGCTCTTGTCGATTCTGAGGATTCTGATTGGCTTGCATGGCTTTATCCTTCTCCCTACACTGCCGCCCATAGGTTTGGCAAAGTTATGATGGCGCTCGACGGCGTATTTATGCGGGTTGTGTGCACGATGTTATTATTGAAAACGGAGGGGGGGGGGGGGGGATATTCGTTTATCTAAATACCCAGCTATGTGTAAATGTGGCCTTAGTTCACGATGTAACTACAGAAGAGTCAAGTTTTAAATAGGAAAAATGTCGAACCTCTTTGGTCATTTTTTTGAGAGAGATGCTAACGGTCTAATCAGATTCAATGATCTATGCTAAGCTATGCTACAAGTGCTACCGCCAGACCCGGAGATTGGCTGAATGGATTCGAAAACGGTAAAACTGTTTAACTGCTACTTCCAGCAGGATAACGCACGTCACAAAGCTCAAATCATCTCAAACTGGTTTCTTGAACATGACAGTGAGTTCACTAAACTCAATCGGCCTCCACATTATCTCAGTCTAATAGAGCAATAGTGCGGTGGAACAAATATATTATTAAATAATACTTTATTATAAATATAACAACATTTTTATCCCATGAGTTCTTCTTTTTCTCAGGTCATCTCTCTAACTCTTCATCCACTCTCTCTCTAAGTCGGGTCAATCAATACAAGCAGAGCGTGTCATACATCACGGTGCCTGTGGGCCGCACTGAGAACATAATATGCTGCGAATGCAGAGTGACAGATTTGTAAGGGAGACACGACTTTCCAGAGAAGGCGGGATGTGGAGATATTTAAAGGAGCTCTAAAGCGGGTTGGCAGGGTGAAAGAGAGAAGAGAGAGAGAGAGAGAGAGGAAGGTGTGAGAGAGTCTTTTACTCAGCACAAGGGTAATCAGGTCAGAGGAAAACCAGGAGAAAGTGCTGTGTTTGTGGAGCGTTGTTTAACCGGTAAAGAGATTGAGCAATAACGGCAGAGGTTTTCTTCAGGTGTGTGTTTGTCAGGTTCAGAGTAAAAAGGTTTTGGTGAAATCAAATCAGCCTTGCACACGACTGGAGAAAACAGGAGAGATGAGCATTCAATGCAGTGCAATACAGATTATAGAGGACCAAAGATTTCCTCATGCTAAATAAATCAACTGGAATTAAGTTAAAGTATTTAATTTACTGGATTATAAGATTTATATTATGGAAACAGTCCTGATACAGTTATTTTCTTTTGGAAAAAAACGCCTGGAAAATCATATAAATGATTTATATATTAAATAACCATGTATTAATGCCTATTAATATATAATAAAAGATCTAAATATTTTAGAAATGAAAAGTACTTAATCCCAGTTGATTCACTTGATGGACACAAACCATAAAATCAGATTATCCTTACCAAATCAATAACTCTGACATAAATGCACAAACAGCTTCATATTATGTAATGCTTGAGTTTTAACATTTATCCATTTCCCTTTTAACATATTCTGATCTAGAAATATTGTCCTATTTTAACTTCACTTTTTGTATATTACAGAAATATTCCCGGTTAAATGCATATTTAAATTAATTTAATAATTTTAGACATGCTGATTTTGACCTGTCCCTAAAAATTGAATTTAGTAGGCCAAATTTGAAAGCATAGCCTCATTGTTAGACTAGTCTAACCTTTCTGTGTCTGTGCAAAATGATATCACAGACTCCAGTTATGACCATCTAAACCTGGTAAACCTCTGCATGATACATGCAGAGATATGGTGTTTACTCCCTAGAGCAAATTTCAGAGCTAAAAAGACCCAATTATGCTTTTTCGAATACCTTCATGCAGTGTGTAATATAGCGGTTTGTGAATGCAAAAGTTCTGCAAAGATTTAAAGATCAAAATGCATGATAAGTTATTGTCTCCTAAAAGAAAGACTGCTTTAAACGAGTTATCAGCAATTCCAGCCTCACTACCTAAAGTCAAATAACACAAGTTTTGTGTGGAAGAACATAAGTCAATATGTTGCACATTATCTTGTGTTTCATCTTGAGCAAAACAAAGAAGCACAGTTTGCTTTGGTATGAGGAAAACTCCAACATGTTCCCTTCTCTCACTTGGCTCTTGGATTCTGGAATATTCTGTTGTTGTGGAATGTTGCTCTCTCGGCCCAGACGAGTAGAAAGCTGTTTTTGGGTGTCTGTAGATGGTTCTGAGGGTTCAGCGCAGAGCAGTGATTCTCAGGGCAGTGTGGAGAGTCTGAGGAAACATCTGCGAGCCGATGCCTTCACCCAGCAGCAGTTAGAAGCTCTGGACCGAGTGTTCGAGAGGCCGGCGTTCCCCGACGTCTTTCCCACTTCTGAACACGTCAAACCCGAGCAGGTGAGTGACGTTCCCTTCTGCCTCTCTGCGCGCCTGCAACGAAACATATCGACATTTAGACCAAAAATACAGTGCAATGATGGTATCAGATACTAATACCGTACTACTGTAGGCCGATGCTCCCAATTGTGGAATAAATTTACTCTTCCGAATTAACCCCTATTAAAAAAATACCAATTCTATGTTGGCTTTACTATGTCTGGTTGTGTGTGTTGTTTATCAGTAAATTGCTAGCGTTGCAGTGAGGATCAAATAGCAGAACTCCCTCGGTTTATTGATTTTCTGATGAAAATAAAAATACATTCTTAGGAAAAACAACATGAGATGAGCTACCACCCACTCGCTGGCCATAGACAACATGAGCAATGATGTCATTTCCTGTAAGGTTCCTGTTTACAAAAGCTAAATGTGGCAAAACACTCACAAAAGAACAATAGCAATTAACACACACACACACACACACACACACAGCACCATATGAAACCCTTTATGTACATATTAAAAATGTTGGATTTATTATAATGGATAACCTTTATTTACTTTCATTAGACTACTAAACAACAAGTGACGATTAATTTCTCTCCCCGAAAGAGCGAGTCGGAGCCATAAAGCAAAGGGAACAGCCTAATTGAGTTGATTTTAATTTGGGTGCGATCGGGAGACATTACTCCGGCGATTAATCAGGCCGACAGCACTCACCTCCAGAAGAAGGCCTAATTTGCAGCTAATTACAAAACTGATTTTCACTGCAAGATCAATACCGAAATGAATTGGAAATGACTCGCAATCACAAAGGCCGTCAAAGAGGGTATTAAAAAGGAGGAAAAAAAGACGAAGGAAACACGGAAAGCCTTTGAAGGAAAAATGGACGAACGGAACGCTCTAGAAAAATCAGTTTTAATTTAAAGGAATATTAATCAGACTATTTTCTCCCTTCATGGACCTTTTTTTTCTCCTTCGCAAAACCTAAACCAGACGCCCGTTCTATTTCTGTCTCTTTCTCTCTATGTCGGGCTATTAGTATTAGTGGCTCTTTGTTCCAAAACTAAGCTTTGCTGTCCACTCAGTTAGCTGTCTTCTAAGGGTGCACACTGTATTGTTGTTGAACACACTGCTTTTTCATTACGAAAGCGAAATGTGTATCGAATCACATGTATATTTATTTTGAAATCATATTTTTGCACCCACCCACACACATTGTAAAAAAAGAAAAAGTTGCTGCCTTAAATTTGTAAGTACAGTCAAATTGGATTTTTAATTCATTTCAACTTAAATTACATTAGACTGACTTAAATAGTTGATAGTAAAATAGTCTTGTATAACTTTTAAAAGTTTAAAATAAAATTTTAGCTTTACTTATTAATACTTAATTGCTTAACGTATTTTGATGAGTTAAAGCGATGTAAAAACATATGTTGTTCCTAAAACAATGTAAAAACATTATTGTAACTTATTGATCATATAATTTTTTACAGTACACCTAAAAACTGCCTGTTATGCTCCTTGGGTGCAAATTGGTATTTTTTTATCATAATATTTTTAATTAATAATATTCATAAACACACTGGTTTGTATAGGCTTGTTTTGGCTTTTCTAGTTTAACCATTTACTGCACTTTGTAATGCTTTGGTTATTTACCTAGCGACTAATGATTGAAATTCTCTCACATTCACAGAAAATAGCTTACTTCTGTGTTGCAAAATATAATTTGACTATATTTCACTGAGCTCTTTGCAAAGCTGGTATGGTATTGCCTTCGAATTCACCCCAAAGAATCCCTTTTTGAAGCAGTCTCCGCTTTCCAGAGCTACATAGGCAGCTCATAGGTTTTGGAGCAGAGCCAGTGTTTTGGTTGTGTTTAGAGGCATTAAAAAGCCATTCTGGAGATGCTAAATGTGACAGGCTCTCCTCCCACACTTCTGCCAGCCATGTGCTCGTCCTTTTCACTCTCCCCTCCATCTGCATGAGAAAAGCCCTGTTCTGCTCCACGACCTCCACCGAAAAGAGCCCAACATCAGCCAGGAACAGTTGTAGCCCACAATTAGAGTTTATCTGTGATAGAGACAGACATGGCTGGGGTCAGGGGCCTCCCCTGTGACACACACACACACACACACACATTGACTTTGGACAGACATTCTCAACATGCAGACGCCGGAAGTCTCATCTCATTAAATAACAAAAGAGTTTAAGAAAAAAATCCCCCCCATCTGCTGACACGGTCTGAGGAGCATGTCTGTAATGGAAGGGGGTTGTGGAAATCATAAATCTTATCAATGTCATTTCTGAAGGCTTTGCAACTATAAGTGATTTAGCAAATGCGAAAACATCACTTTAGAAATTATCTTATTAACACAAGGTGAACTAATCAGGCCCTAGTTTAAATTTATAACAACAACATATATCATCATTTTTTGTCTCTAAAGATGGCTTGTTGGAGCTAAATTATTTCATCCCTTATTTTATAAGACGCTAAGAAATATTCTAGGATGCTGTGAGTTGTTGCTAGGTTATTATCATTAAATAAAACTATTAAACACATTTTTGTAATTGAAATAAAGCTGAAATCAATTAAAATATAAATATTAGATGAAAAATTAGAAATGCTGCCTTGTCAAATGACTGAAATAAAACAATTTGGAGCACTAAAATTATAATAATATATATATAAACAAACAAATACAAATGCAAGGCATAATAATATTGAAAGAAAAACGCATTCAGTTGAGTGAGTTTTTAGTTTGATTTGAATGTCTGTCAGGAACATCATGAAGGCTGCAGGTTGAGCGATGTTGACGTGATCTTGATCTTCTTGATCTGCAGGCGAGTGAGTACAGTCTCCCTGCATTAAACACAGGCCTGGATGAAGTCAAGCCCAGTTTATCCTCCGGCACGACCTCTGACCTGGGCGCCAGCGTGTCACAGAGCTACTCTGTAGGTAAGATCACCTGATCCATGTCACCAACCTTAATGACCGTTCAAAGTCAGCTCAAATGGATAATTAAAGAGGACCTATTCTGCTTCTTTAGTGTGTGATGTTGCTGTTTGAGCATGAAAACACAGCTCTACAAAGTCCCTCCAGCGGGAGTTCATCTCTATATCAGTGTCACTGTTTCTGAACTCCTGAAACGCCTCCATTGTAGTCTTGAGTTTCTTCCGGGAACGAACACGTCACAATATTCCTCATTTAAATAATTCATATTATGCAGAATAAAGGGGCGGGGCCTGGTTGAGTTAGTTAGTAGTGTGTTGAAACTGGCGGTTATGGTAACGGGAGGGACATTTTCCAAACACACTCGAAGAGCTTGACCAATCACAACACACTGCTCCAGCCGACCAATCAGAGCACAGTGTGCTTTTCAAAAGGAGGGGCTTCATAGAGACAGGAAGTAAACAGAGTGTTACTGACAGACTGGGAAGAGAGGAGCCGCAACAATGGAGAATATGGGGGAAATTATCAACTTTCAAGCATGAAAACCTGTTCTGGAAGAGCCCAAAAACAAAATCCAGACAAAAACTAAATGCATTTAGAAGAACTAAACTGGGTAATCTGAGGGTTTGTGCTCAGATTTGCCTATGCTGGTCTTTGTAATATTCAAAATGCAATAATAACTTGCTCCACTTCAGAAATAGACCATAGACCTACTGGTTAATGTTCACCAATAGTCAGATAGCTATTTTAGTCCTTTATTTAGGCCACTGTTGTCTGTTTATGAACCCTTTCTAAAATACTACCTACAGTTAACTTAATGCCATTGTTTATATAATGCAAGTATATTTAATAATGCATTGAATATGCTGTGAAGTAAATTTGAACTCAAATGCTGCTAATCTATGTGTCAGTCATGTTTTATTTACATGCATGTAGAAGATTCGATCTCGTGTAGTGATATTGGTCTTATAACGGACATAATTAAACCAACTTCAGAGTAACGAGCTGTTGCACAGAGGACGATTGTTCCTTAACTGCTCTATCACAGCGCTGAGCTTCAAAATGATATCAAATATTAACATTTACATAAACAAATTCATCATTTGCTCATGGCAGACAGGGAACGTGGGGTATTTGTTTCTCTGTCTCTCTCTCACTCTCTCGCTCGCTCGTGTGCTCTTGTTAATAATAAATGATGGGACGGTTAATTAAAACGTAGTGTGCTTGTTGTGCCAGTTATTAATATGAAATGTGTGAAGTTTACTGACAGTTTTACGATCGTCTTCAGGTCAAAGATAAATATACACCGCTTTTATTAAAATGCACATAATTATGTGGAAGCCATTATGGCCATTATTGTGTTTGTGTGAGTTTGGCTGGCGACAGAAAGCAATAGAAAGAGAGAGAAAGAAAGAGAGAGAGAGAGAGAGAGAGAGAGAGAGAGAGAGAGAGAGAGAGAGAGAGAGAGAGAGAGAGAGAGAGAATGTGGGTTTGTAGTCGACAGACTGATTATCTGTTTCATGGCAGTTTCACATCACCACAGATTTGTGCGTTGTTTGTATTAATCAGGTATGAATATAATAAGCATGCTAATCTTTCAGCGTTTACTGACCTTCATGACCCTCAAACCAAAGCCATATGACTTCCTTTCTTCTGTGGAACACAAAAGGAGATGTTAGGAAGAATATTCATAGTCTTTTCTATACAATGAAAGCGAATGGGGATGAATGCTTTCATGCTTAAACAATAAGACAAAAGCACCTGAAAAGTAGTCCATACGACCGTAATGCACAAGTTTGGAACAAACTGAGGATGAGCACAACATTTTTGGTTGAACTAGCACTGAATGTATTCCTGTTTAAACGTTCTTGATAAGCGTACCAAAACAAAAATATTTAAATGATTTCCACTGGTTAGGCTGAGATCCAACGTTCAGATGAATAGTTCCTTTAATGGAAAAGAAACACAGATTACACTCATCCTTAAAATGTTTTCCAACCCCAATTAAAATGCCCACAGTTATTGATCTTGTTGATTTTATGCATGAAAATTTGCATAATCTATTAAAAATGAATGATTCATGAAGCAGTCTGTGCCAGAGGAGATGTGAGTTCTTGGTGAACTGTGAATACCTCACAGATAGACATCTTTTATGTCCTTGGCTTTTTCTATTAAAAACTAATCAATCAACCAACTAATATACATGCATACAGTACATACTAAAAATATTGCCCCTTTAAATAGCTTCAACGCTAGATCTTGGAAAGCTCTGGTTCATTGCTTCTGCTAAACTTGGTCCAGTTATATGGAAAAAGCTGTTGGGAAATGCAATGAATTTGTCACCTTAAAAGAAGCAATAGTTTCTCTTTCTCTGTCTCCCGACACACTGGCTGCCCGTGTCCGCACCTGAGGGCACCACGCTCCTAGTCACACAAATTAATGCTTATTCCATCTTCACAAAAAGCAAACTAACCTTTGAGCACACATTTGATAACAAACGACTTTCACCGTGCATCCAGGGAATTAGGGCAATTTGGCTCTCCAAACATCCTTTGCTTAGTTGTAATTAATTAGGGTGCCGTGTTTTTTTGGCTGGTGATAAATTGCTGCATCCTGAATGTAGAAAATAGAGGTCAAGCGTTTCCCGTAGCCTCGTTGTTGGAACATTAAGGTGTCCCTGTCGTGGCGAATTTAATAAAGCTATGTTGAAGCAAGTGTTCGCACTCAACCCTTTCGACTTCTTCAGATAATACAAAGGTCACCCTGATTTTCAGCATCAGGTGTTGTGTGTTTCTTGCGTGTTGACCGATTATTGAGGAAGGTAAAAAGCTGAAGTCCAGCAGTGCAATTTTGCAGCAATTCTTAAACCTGAAACATTCTCAACTATGCAAACCAACATGTGAATGCTTGCTCAATGCATTGAAGCATGGCTCTCTTTTAAACACTAATACACTCTAAATGCTTGGTTGTTTTAACCCAATTTTGGGTCAAATATGGACAAGCCCAGCTATTGGGTTAATTTTGGGTTTGTCCATATTTGACCCAACATTGGGTTAAACCAATCTAGCATTTTTTTGAGTATTTAGAGTGTAGTGCCCCTGTTATGCTTTTATAGCTGTTTGTGAATTTAAAAAGTCTGCACAGTTTCAGAATCAAAGTGCAGATAAATGGAGTTATTGTCTCCTAAAAGATTGTGAACTTCCTGAAACGAGTCGTCAGTGATTCCAGTCTCACTTCCGGCTGAACCTGCGTAGGTTTGTAACAAATTTGCATAATGCCAGCAGTCTCTGGTCTTGATTGGCTGTCGGCGAACAGCGTCTGCTTTGTCCCGTCTGTAAACAAAGACTGTAGTTGTATCTGAGACTGGAAGAGTTTGGTCCGACACCATCGTTCATGTTCATATCACTAGGCGCGTTTCCATTACAGATTTACCAAAACTTTTACGATTTTTTTCTAAATGTCGACAAAAAACGATTGCTAAATGACGCCGTTTCCATTAACCGATGTTATGCGACTAAAAAATTATTTTTTCCTCTCGCAATCCAAAAATCGCGAGCAATGTTGGTAGGTTTATGTGTAGGCCTATCCCAGCCACCGCACTAGCCATTATTATTAACGGAAGGAGACGTAAGCGTGTTATCCAAGCATTAATGGCAAGGAAAGACCCTTATACTTGTGAGCGGCACATATGAGGAGTTTCTGGTGTTTCTCCCTCATTTCTGCTTCGAGGTCTTGATTGTGGCATTTCTTTGAGGTTTAGAATCCAGTATTCCTGTAATTCTTTTGTCTTTTATGTATTTAATAAAGAACTGTGTTTCGTATTCTGTCCAAACACCTGTAAATACGCAAAAACTGTTTCCATTGCAGGTTTGCGAAATATTTCTTTTTCAAATTGCCTGAAAAACCACCTCATCCGAGCGTAAAAACTTTTTTTGCGAAATTGACGTGTTTCCATTGGGCGTATTTTCAATTCGCAATTTCAATTTGTGCAGTTTGAAGGGTAATGGAAACGCGGCTACTGTGTATCAAGTGCTGAGGAAAAGCTGAATTTCAGATATGGCTGTTTGGTTTCTGACACAAGCTGCAAGCGGTCGACCAATCAAAACAGACTGGGCCATCTGACCAATCAGAGCAGAGCAGGCTCGTGGAAAGGAGAGGTTTAGAGAGACCGAATCCTTGATCGAACCATTTCACACACTGTGAGAAAAGAGCTGATGCTGCATTAAAGTATGCTTTATATTATAAGAAAATTAAAGATTGTTTGACTTTGGATGCACGTAAACCTGTGGTAGGAGACTCCAAAACAACATTTGGAGCCTTAAAAATAGCATAACTTTTACGTGCATTCTTTTGGCCGTAACAATAAATAAATACTCTGTGTCAACAGTTTAACTAACTTTAGCAAATTTGCTCAGCAAGTTTTTTCTCTAACTGCTTCTCTGCCATAAAAGAGAAAGCATACAGTATAAGAAGACCCCTTGTGGCAATTACTGAAAATGCAATGCATACTTGCGCGGCATTATTGACACATTTCATAAGTTGTCCATCATAAATGGAAACACACATCATTCAACACATCCTTCATTTCACCAAGACACCAATATCCAAGAAATAATTGATTAATAATAATAATCCAGTCAACATAGTTAGTCAGCCTAATTAAAGGCTATTTACGTTGATTTAATGGTTTGTAGCATACATTTCAGATTTTAGAGTACAAATATCCATTTAATAATTGTACGTAAAATTTTTTTTTTAAATGGCGCTTTTGTTCAATCTTAAGTTCATTTTTAGCCTGCATGTTTTTTCTGGTCATTGGCAAGTGTCCTGGTCCACACAGCATTACACTCGCTGGGCTTTGATGGACACTGTCCTGCTCATTAGAATTGAACTGATGGCCAAGTTTACCCCAGCGTCCCCAGTAAACCCTCCACAGCCCCCCTTACTTGAACAAAAACATTAGTCTGTGAGGGGTGTCAGGCTTCAGCGCTCGGCTGGGTCCGGGCTTTGCGTTGTTGGGTAGGACAGCCAAGCGTCAGTCCCAATTACTGCTCTGAATGTGGAGCTTCTTGGTGCTAAGAAGAGACATTGACTGTTTAGTGGAGGCCGGTATGGGCCGGTCGGTATGACCCAGGCTTACATCTGTTCTCTGTTCTGACCTCGAAAGGACAAGAATAAATCCTTTGATACGCAATGTTTTTTGTTTCTTTTCTTTTCTTGACCAAAAACTGATTCCGTTTAAAATCATTATTTCTACAGTTCAAAATGCGTTTGCAATCAATTGCGTGTCAGCTTGTTCATGCATGGAACCGCTAGTGAGTGTAGTTGTGTTTTGTGTGTGCAGGTCGGGATATGGCCAACACAACCTTACCTGGATATCCACCTCACGTCCCGCCCACCGGACAGGGCAGCTACCCAACGTCCACACTGGCTGGAATGGTTCCTGGTGAGCATATCGAGATAATAAAGAAGTGTTTGCAATTGACCAAATTGAAAATGAGAACTTTTTGATGTTCCACAACTCCTTAAGACTCCTTTTTTTATGCACAGAACAAAAGTCAATGCAGTTGAGTTTATATTTACCTTGAAATGCATTCAAAATATAACTGTAGTTCTTATGATTCACCTTTATGAAAGCCGTCTTTGTGCCATGTGCCAATTTTTCCATCTGCCGTCGGTCAAACAAACAGACAGTCAGTCCCATACCAAACCCACTGAGTCACTGTTGAGATTCTCAAACAAATACATATTCAAAAGTTTGGATCAAGTACGATTTTATTGTATTTTAAAGTGATTAATATTTTTATTTGGCATTAAATTGATCAAAAGTGACAGTAAATACAATTATAATGTTACAAAAGATTTTGTATTGCAAATAAATGAATTCATTTGAACTTTCTATATTTCATTTGAATATATTAACCAGCACACTGATAATAATCAGACATGTTTAAATATAATATTGCAATGATTTCTGAAGGATCATGTGACACTGAATAATGATGCTGAAAATTCAGATTTAAGGAATAAATTACATTTTAAAATATATTCTAATAGAAAACAGTTATTTTAAAATATATATATATATTTTTTTTTTACTGTATTTTTGACCAAATTAATGCCGCCTTGGTGAGCAAAAGAGACTTCTATAAAAACATTTTTAAAAATCATACCGACCCCAAACTTTTGAATGTTAGCATAGTTGTCTATGCGCATTAAACCAGTATTTTAACTTTTAAAATGCCACACTTCACTTTTAACATCTATACATTGATGAAAGCTCAAATAGTAAAATATTCGAGTGGCTTACATTTATGAACTGACCAGACACCATTACTAATAAATGAAGTCCTGTAGTGTTTACAAGAGCCTGCAGACACTCGGAGAAGCAGCATTTCACTGGTGTGTGAATGCAGGAAACCTTTAACTATTGACCATCAAACCTCAATTGACTAAAGAATTAACCGGTCCAGCAGACCTCCAGACGAAAGGCGTTCTGAGATCACTGAGCTCAAACTCATTTGTAAAATGTGGTTCGATCCGGCATTATTTTTAGCAGCTCCATGTAATAAGAGCAGCAGCGGGTCTCGGCAGACGTGTCCATTATACCTGTGCTTCAGAGAGATTTACTGACAGACTAAAAACACCTCTTTATTATCCCATAAAGGACAGACTGGGTTAGACCAACACAAAGGCTCGGCCTTTCTTCCAGCTCAAATTCCACAATAGAGAAATAAACTTTGCAGAGGGAAAAAAGGGACTTAGTAGTGCACTCATTCAACAGGACACAATGGGTTTTAGAAACCAGACGTTACGATGTGACTGAGAATATATTTCTTAACAAGTTCGAGGTTTTATCTTAAACTCCAAAAGTTACAGCAAATGTGATGTAAAATTGCTGGTGCGTTATTTTAAAATGCCTGTATGTTTCCAATTCAGGGAGTGAGTTTTCAGGGAATCCCTACAGCCATCCACAGTACACGACCTACAATGAAGCCTGGAGATTCAGCAACCCGGCAATACTGAGTGAGTGCCACTAACCTCCTGTCTCTTACAATCATGGTGAACGTATACTCTCAAAATATCATCGGGGCTACAATAAAATGAGCTTATTTTGTATTAGACAGCACTTTCATGAAAGAAAAATTATACAAATCACATTGAAACTGCACAACAACATAAAACAAATTGTAAACAATACTGTAAATAAAAACAGCACTTTGTGTTCACAGAGTCATTTATGTAATCAGTTTTATTTGATTGGGTTGTAATTCATGGTGCATGCTTAAGTTTATGCAAAAATAAGACAAAATTTGCAATGAAGGAAATGGTGGAATTTGCGTTATTTTTTGTGATAGCAAAATCATAGAAGGACTGGCATACATGAACTCAATACTATATGCATAAAGCAAAAATGCAGACATTTTCATGGTGTATTGAAATGGTACATTCCTTTCTTATTAACTTTCAGGTTCCCCCTATTATTATAGTGCATCCAGAGGCTCCGCCCCCCCAACTGCTGCCACTGCCTATGACCGCCACTAGTTACCACGGAAACCAGTTTAGGCGGCACACCCATGGACTCGGACTTCATATTCTGCCAGTGTGAGCAGTGCAGCTGATTGGACGGAGTGGTTTCATGCGGTCACATGATGAAGAACAGACCAATCAGGAACAAAAAACATCTCAACGACAATTCAGCCATTCACACAGGCCTCGACGGCTTCCGCACGTGACGAGGGAAAACTCATGAAAATTAACTATAAATGTATATCTCATGGAGTGAGGGTAAATAGGATTTTTAAAACGTACAATGGAATTATCATCTGCTTTTATAATACTTTTATATGTTGTCCTCATTTATATTCATAGGTATTCATACATAAAGTGGTTCCTTTCATACATTTGGATAGACACTGAAATGAACAATAATACGTATTACAATATAACATGATGTATTACAATATAACAATTATACAATATAACATGACGCATTACAATATCATAACACAACACATAACACATAACAACACATAACATGACACAACATGACACAACATATCACATAACACACTGTAAAAATAATGTAATATAACTTTTTATCTTTTTTCAAATCAACTTCGATAACTAATGTGTGAAGATAACATACTAGTTTGAGTTTCTGTTTATTAAACCATTCTTCTTCATTGTATTAACTCAAATTTATAATTACAACGAACTCAAAATTAAGGCAACAAGATAATTTGCTTTTTTAAGTTAAACCAAAAAAATGTTTACAGTGCACAACATGGCATAACACAAAACACAACATAACACATCATATAACACATAACATAACAACACAACATAACAACGATACAAACTGAAATAATCAATATGACGTATTACAAACATAAATCTTGTTCATATGTAAAAGCATTTACATGTCAGATGCTGTCAGTGTGCTGATAATGTACTTTTCAGTGTCTATCCAAATGTACAAAAATGTCTGTGTACACTTTATTTATGAATAGCTACAATACGAGCAAGATCACCTGGACGATCACTGACCGGGAAAACCTTCCAGCGCATGGCAGCAGATTCTCCGAACACGTTTCTCTCTCGGTGTGTGTCTGCGGACAGACAGCGCAAAAAAACGAACAGAAAAACACACACGGATTGAAAACGTGATGCTCCACTCAACACACAGTAAACTATTACTCAACACGGTATGTACTCAAACTCAGCATGGAAATAAAAGCAGGCGTACTCCTCCTGTCAGCGCCAGCAGATGCTAGCACACTTCAGTGAGAAACAATCAGAGACGAGGAGACTAATACTTCAGCACACAGACACTGACCTGCTGTACGGACACCAGATATGACTATACGTGGAAATATTCGAAGATGCATTTTTCTATGTCGTTTTTATGATGACAAGGACACTACAGTATGCATGGATTATTTTCATTCATTATGCATTTTTATGTGTTTATCATAGATCAGATTCTCAGGAGGGAGTTGAATTGTGACCATTGAAATGATCGCTTTACACCGGATCCACTGCAAACAGTGTTTCAGTTTTTGTGCTGAAATACAGATGCAAAAGTGGTTCACCCCTCCGTGTTATTTTTTGCACTATGGGTTGTGCTCTTTATAAGATGAATATCTTCAGTCTTGACTGAATAAACAGTGAACTTACTCAGTCTTCAGTCAGATTGGATGCTCGGTAAGATTTTGAGAAACAACAAACATGTACTACTGATCAGACGAAGCACTTAAACCTCCAAATGTGTTTACAGAATAGTTATCAGCTGTTCAACTAATCAACAGATGGGTCGCTCACTGGTTATCGGCTTTATGGTTTACTTTTCAGAGCTCAAAAACATTTTGGGATTGTCAATCTGTTTCAGTAACGCAAAAAAAAAAAACTTTTGTTTAATGCTTTACAACAAGTGCAATTCAGCAAAACATGGATCATAATTATGTACTGTACACTCCAGTTTTAGTTCATGTTGTGATAAACTTTAGTCTTCATCAGATACGTTACAGTTGAGAGAATGTACTTGTATCACATTTGCCAAAGACTTTTTGTTGATGTGTATTTTGTTAATTTACAGTCTGCTGTCGCATTGTACAAACAGTATTATAGTAAAAACATTTTCAATATATGTACAAATCCTATGCAGAGCAAAGAAAAAACTGTTGTATGCATAACTATAAAACTACTGACATGTTGGTTTTGTTCATTATTTATGTTATTTTGTGAAATAATAATTTTTAAAATTATTTTGTGTGAAATGTCATTTCTGTACTGTAAATACATTCTGATCGAATCTGGTCCGTCTCTGGTTTCCTCATCTGTGCAGAACTCAAATAACTGTAATAGTGTGAGACACACGTGGGCTGAATACAAACAGACTCTGATATCTATGAACTTCCAAATCAAAGCAACACTATTTACTTTATGGCCTTCCCAAACATTTCTGCCATCATGGAATAGAGACCGTAGACACACATTGACTTTGACTTTGACATTGGCTTTGACTCTTCTTGTTATGTTTATTTATAAAAATCAATTTCTCTTTAAATTAAAAATAAAAGCAAAACTCAAATTGGAAAAAAATACAAATTAATGTTAAAGAAGTCATAAAAAAAAATCATAGCTAAATCAGTAACGTTTTATGCAAAATAGTTCAGCATTATATTATATACATAATAGTTCATCTATCTATCCATCTTATTTCTTAGTGTAAAGTACATTCTTAGAAGCAAATATTCAGTGGTGTTCTATATGGAACTCTGGGGTTCTAGACTTAACTTTAAAGAACCATTTAAATGATTGCATAATGCTTTTAAGTTTAAGGGGTGATTTCATTTTTTTCTGGTAAAGTACATTTACGTGTTGTTTAATTCATAAAATGTAATCAAAATTATATCATAATTATACCATATTATCCCATGAAGGGAACCCTTAAAAAGTATGAGGTGACCGACAGAATCCTTTAAGCTCTAAATATAATATTTTCTTCTAATAGTGTAGCATGGATTCTGACATTATGAATATCAATGATGTTGACAGTGTTGGGGGTAAAGCGTGCCACGCAACACAAGTTATGTAAACAGATTTCTTTTAAATAACTAGTAAAGTAATACATTACTTTTAATTTTACAACAAAATAAATATTATGAAAACCTAATTAAAAATGCTAAATTACGCAAATATACTTTCGGTATTTAATCTCACTTTATTAACCAATGTATTTGCTGCTGACCTTCGATGATTCAATTCAACCATACTAATAAGCAAAAATTACTTTAGATTTTTGTTGTTGTTGGTGGTTTTATTGAAGTTGAACGTTGTTCTCCTGTCCTGTTCTTCTGCGACGGGTTTGAGCGGCGCCCTCTACTGTACAGGTGTGGATTTACATTTCCTTATTCATTTAAACTGGTGAAAGGGAAAGAAAAGGGCCTGTACATGTACCGAACATAGAACTTATGATTATTTGTTATTAAAAACAAACAAGCAAGCCCAGCCCAGGGGAGAACAAGTAACACAAAAGTAACACAACAAGTTACGACTCAACTTTCCATAAAAAAGTAAACACAATTAGTTACTTTTTAGGGAGTTATGTAATATTGTATATCGTTGACAACTATGAGAATGTGCAAATACAGAACAGGTCTTTAAAGAAAATTTACCATTAATTCACTTTCAAATCTCTTTCAGAAGCATTTGCTGAGACTGATCCCCTGAGGCTTTTTAAACACCTACTGCTTAATGGACTGAATTATATTTTGTTTATTCACAAAAAAAGTAATTAGAGATGAACTTCTTTAAGGGCGCGCGAGAGATCACAATGTGGCTGGGAAGAGCGCCAGAGAATGTTTTCTTTATGATTTGGATCACTGAGCATATAAAATGTATAACCTTCTCCAGGCCCTGAAAAGCAGAAGTATTATTTCGACAAATAGGGATGAATTCAATTAGCGGAGACCTCACAAAAAGATGGAGTCAGTTCTGCAGGAATTCTCACTCGCAGGATGCAATGACTTTTTTTGGGGGGGAAATGAGTTTCCTCCATTTCTTAATCCTGCAGGCTTATGGAGAATTGTTTTGTGTTTCATTATTGATTATGAATAAAGGAGAAGAGAGATTGACTGAGGTAACTCTCTCTACTTGAACAGAATCACTCGCCCTAGGAGAGATTTTTTTATTTGTCAACAAAATATGACCGTTAAACTACTTTATCTTTTGTGAAGCTTCTTATAAGATGAGGCCTTTTGCTGTGTTGTTTCAACCCAATTTTGGGTCAAATATGGACAAAGCCAAACGTTGGGTTAAAAATGTAAAAAAAAAAAAATTAACCCACCGGCTGGGTTGGTCCATATTTGACCCAAAATTGGGTTGAAACAACCCAGCATTTTTTAGAGTGCAATATGTAAACTTTTGATGCTTTCAACTCTTATACCATTTAATTATGAATAAACTCTTATACCATTTAATTATTAATAAACGACATACTTGCAAACTGAAGACACATGACTCTATTTTAGAGTTGTTAACCCTAATCAGTTTCAGCCAAAATAACATACTACAAATTTCATTAATTTTTTTTAATGAATACGCATCTCCCTCAAACAGTGTAAGAAGAGCCCATATTACCATGGTAAATCGGTGTAAAGGTTTAGCTGACATGAGAGTTTCATCTTTTCAGCTGGTGTTTATCTCTCTCTCTCTCTCTCTCTCTCTCTCTCTCTCTAACTGCTGTATATGTTTGTCATTCAGGCCTTGTTAGGAGAAGAAAACCCCCACTGTTGACTCCTCCCCTCCCTTCTCTGAGCGGAGAATTCCCTGTGGTAAAATTATTCCATTTAGATGGAAACTTTTTGTCACTCCTGTCTAAATTGGCATTTCTGGCTCTTTCAGTGAAACCAGTAAACTGTGAACCTGGATGCAGCTGTCAATCAAACGGAGCGTTTCCTCAGTGTGCCAGATGACGCGATACGGAGAGAGCTGCGAGCTGATTGGCTCTCATCAGAACTGAAGAAAAAAAGCACCTGCCACTGTCAGAGCTTTTCAACTATTGCAACACACACACACAAATATCATATAGACTGTTTGACAGCTGCTGATTATCTATAGCCTATCCATTCTGTTTTGCAACGCCGTGGATCGAAGTAAGATATTTTCTTTGAATGTGTGAGGCTTCCAATTCATCCACCAAATGTTGCAATGCGCAAGTATAAGATATTTTCTGTGAATGAGTGTGATGTGAACTTCCGACTCATTAGCCGCTACAGGTAAATAACTGGAAGAGTAACAAAACGCAATAAACAGAAAAACTATGAGCACTACAAACCAGTCTGCATATGATTATGATAATAAAATATTACCAGTTTGCCATATTGTTATAATAAATGATAAAAGCAGCATAGCACAGTTAAAAATGGCCACACCACTGACTAATTTCACTTATATACTTGTATTATCTTACAAAGGTAGAAAGGGTAATATTCAAATTATAACAAATGTCTGAACATTTCTTCCTATTTTTTAAGAATATGACAGTCTAAACAAAGGTGTCATTTTGATGAATTAACAAGCCATGCATGATTCAAACAATGTCATTTTAGCAGCATTAGTTTCCCATCAGGTCATAAATGTGTCTCAGTTTCACAACCCAGTGCACACCGACCGCCAGTTAACAGCGTCTATCCACAGCTTGTTTAAAATAAACCACCGTTACGGCATAATTACAGATTTCGTTATCAGTTCGTCCTCTCTGTGGATCTCATAAGCTCATTTTCATTGTGAATCGGAAACAAAGAAAATCACGTTTCATGTCCTCCTATCAGGAATAACTCAGCAGCAGCACAACCCAACAGCAAAGCTGTCACTTTAATACTGAGAATTTAATTGGATTTGGCAATAAATAATGGGCCTCTTAGGGAACCATCATGCCCAGTCGTGGCCCCGCATGGTGAAGGGTGTTCGCAGGGCGTCCCAGGTGTCTGATGGATGAACAACAGTTATGAATGATTTTAGTCTGAGGAGATGCGAGGTCTTCCAGGAGGATGGAGCTAATGAGCAAACATTCAATGATCAGACCAATGCATCCGAGCTGCCTTGCGGTCTATAAACCCTCATAAGTGACTTGACTTGAAACAGCAGACCGTGTGTTGTACAGATAGTGCTCCAAATGCAAAGTGCATGAGAAGCTCCACTTACAATAAGTTGCTAAACTGAGGATCTTATATGCATAATAACCCATAAAACCATACATTTTTCCATAAATTGAATTGCTTGCTAAGGTTGCTCCAAACAGTAGGAAACTTAATATAGCTTTTAAAATTAAAAGGCAGCATTGCATATGCAGGCAATCCCAAAATGCAGTGACTGCTCCAGCCGACCAATCAGAGCACATTATGCTTTTCAGAAGGAGGGGCTTCATAGAGACAGGAGCGTTACTGACAGACTGGGAAGAGAGGAGCCGCAACAATGGAGAATATGGGGAAAATAATCAACATGAAAACCTGTTCTAGAGCCCACAGACAAAATCAAGACTTTGTAAAATGGCCTCTTTAAAAAGCAGCACTTCGAGATGCCTTAAAATGTGTTTTGAAATACTTTTATGTTTAGCATGAGCTGCTTAAATAGGCACCACATGCTAAACGTATAAAAGCATTTCAAAATGGAGCAAATGAGCAGTTATCACCACAGGTGAAAGTTGTCCACAGTTAATACAGCAAAAAAGAAGGAGAGAGCGATAGAGAGAGAGAATTAAACGACTCCAGCACTGCCGACGTGCTGCCCAGTCCATCCAGTGCCAAGCGTTTCTCCCTCACCACTCAATAATTAGCCCTAATGGCTATTGTGTGATACATGATGCAATTAAAAGCTAATGTTATGCACGTATGTGATTACCACAGGCAGAATGACAGGCAGTCAGGGGTCCTGAATGTCAACACGCGCGCTGCATTAATCGTCCAATCACGTGCAGATCTCTCCAGAGAACTCACAGTTATCACTTCGGTCACGGTAAAAAAGTTATATGTGAAGTCTTATTACTGAAATTAAAGAAATAGTTCACTCACTCACTCGTACATTGTTCCATATCCATGTTTTCTATGAAATACAAACATTTTAAGTACACTGTCAAAATTCTTAGAAAAAAATCTGAGAAATAATGGACAATATCGTACTTTTTTTTTTTTTTTTCATAATTCAAATACAGTTTGTAACTTTAATTTTACAGGTTTTTTTATATTTTTAGAATTGTGTAAAAACATTAAAATATGATCAAACACTGCTATAATACAAACACAAGTAAGTCTTAAAAGTGCAAAAGAGTGTTGTCATTTTGGGTATATCACACAATTTAATGAAGAAAAAACATATTTAGATCTTTAAAAGTGTTAAAAACGTGTCTAAAAAAAACTGTAAAAGCAAGAAACACTGAAAGTTCATTTTCTCACCTCATGTTGTTCTTTTTTAGTGAAACACAAACATTTAACTTAAACAAAAGTATCATAAAATGTATCCAAATGACTATATTACAAGCCTACTAAAGTTACAAGCCTAGTAAATAGTGACAAAAAGACAGAAAAGTCATTATATGTACTGATCTTGCTCTCAAATCGAAATCTCCATCCTGCATATTCATGTTGGCACATTGTGTTTGGGGTCAATGATGTTCAGCCTGCCACAAACCGTCAAGACATCATTCAATTGTATGAGATTTCAGAGGGGAAGGGGAAAATAAGATCCTTTATGTTACTCTTTACCCTTTTCTGATTCGTCCTCATTCATTTTGATTAAATGGAAAACAGCATTGAGAATATCCCGCCATTGTTTCCCATGGAAATGAATATAATACAGGGTTGGAACAACATGAAGGTGAGTAAATTATTTTAATTTTGGCTGAATTATCCGTTTAACAGGGAGAGAAAGAGCCGAATTATCAACCTCCCACTTCCCACTCTTTCCTCCTGTATCTCTCTCCTCTCCTCCCCCTCTCTCTGTCAGAGTAAACTCATGATGAATTACCCTGTCAACTGAATTCATTCAGGGACCAATTAATCCAGCAGAAATAAACTAGAGCCATCAGACACAGAAAAACCCAGAGCACAGAGAGACAGAGAGAGAGAGAGAGAGAGAGAGAGAGAGAGAGAGAGAGAGAGAGAGAGAGAGAGAGAGAGAGAGAGAGAGAGAGAGAGAGAGAGAGAGAGAGAGAGAGAGAGAGAGAGAGAGAGAGGGAGAGGGAGAGGGAGAGGGAGAGGGAGAGAGAGAGAGAGAGAGAGAGAGAGAGAGAGAGAGAGAGAGAGAGAGAGAGAGAGATAAAGAGGAGAGAAGGAGCAGAGAACAAATAGCAAGTGTTGCTCTTTCAGAACAGAAACTGAAGAAAATTGCAAAAAAGCCGGTGGTCTCCAGGGATGGCAATGGGAGTTAGCCTGACAGGAGTTGGTCATTTAATGCTTTAGTGCACCGGAGACAGGTCCTGTCATAGCGGACAGTATCGCGGGACTCCCCTGACACTGCCTTTATTAATTATAGTGAACAGAGCAGGGGCGTCCCGCAGCCAAACTCACACTCTGTCACTTTCATCCCCATAAACACTTCCTTCTACTCGCTTTAAAGAGGGAAATTTCCTCATGTGCTTTGGAGAAATGTTCCCAGTCAACATGGCCTCAAATAGGGTCACGATCAGGGTGTGATAACCAGGAGTGTGTTGCGTGAGCTTCCATCCTCCATATGGCTGACGCCAGCGAGCAGGAAACTCTATAGGCCTGTTGTCCTGAAGTACGTTCCCCTCTATTGTGTTGAGTCTGATCAGGGAGTGAATATTTCATGGCTCTTTTTTCTGGTCCTGCAGATGAAGGGGGGATCGGACAGCTGGAAGGCAGCTGAGTGTGACAGGTGTCCTTTACCTGGAGCAGGTGGACGGAGACGCTGCACCTGATTACACCTCTTTATGGGTGCTATCACTGAGAGGAAGAACATTTACCGGTTCATTTTACAGTGAACAATGTCAGCTGAGAGCCTAGGAATATTCAACACCATCTCATGAAAGTGCGTATCTATACCACGAATGTTATTTCTCGTACCATTTATACGCCAAAAATGTTTTATCATATCAAATCATATGCACGCGAAACCTATTTTTGGCGTATAAATGGCAAGAGAAATAACATTTGTTGTATAGATACGCACTTTCGTGAGATTAGGCTGGAATTTTCTAACTTAATGTTTAATGTCTGCCATACAAACAGTAAATGCACCAAACTTAGCAAACGTTTATCAGAGAAATGAAACAGAAAATGTTGAATATCACACCATTTTATAATCCTAAACCAACTTTATAATCAGGGCTTGATATTAACTTTTCTTTTTTTTGCTCATCAGCCACTGTGGCTAGTGGTTTTCCAAAGATACTAGCCACTCAGCATTTTCACTGGCCAAAATTTTGGGGAAAAACTGCCATATAGATATTTTTCATATTGCCTCATAATTTGGCAGCCGGGATATTAGGCTGCTGTCACTTTAAGAGCTGACGCACGGATTCATTACACTGTTACACGTGCGTTTTCTTTCTCAACTGTTTACGTTCACTTAAAACATAACTGTGTTTACGTGAATACTCACCAAGACTGGCATTATAACATTTTGTGTGTTTTTGACAGTTTAAGCCCAATAAGCAGCTAAAAATAACTATACTGAGAGGCGGATTTACGTGCCGCACTTGAGTTTGAGCACAAATCTGTGAAACTCAGGCCAACAATATTCATCCAGAGCAAAAGAAATGAGTGAGTGAGTGGAGGTGGGTTTGTGTGTCACTAGCTGTCGGAGAGATCGTGTCTATTCTGCGAAAATTGAGTTTTGGAAGCGTTTCATATATTTCAGTATCAATATGTATTAAAAAATATATATTTTTAACAACACTTTTGACATTTTATACATGAGGAGTAACTGCGTTGCACGCCACTGCTGAAATGCATCCTAAAAAATGCATACTAATAAGCAACTAGTTAATTGTTAGAATTGGCTAAACTAAAGTGTTAACTAAATTACATTTTACAATATATTACAATAAAACCCCTGCCAAAAAAGTCACGATTAGGATTTAAATAAGTAAATACTAATAGTCTATGATTGGATCCTTATTGCAGTGATTAATTTTTCTGGCATGTTTTATATGTTTGACAACAATTCTTTTAACCCTAAATGATGCAATGTGTAGCTTTTTATTTCTTAAATGTATTTCATGTCGGAAGACGTATCCCATGGCCATATTCCAGGATGACAATGCCAAGATTCATCGGGCTCAAATAGTGAAGGAATGGTTCAGGGAGCACGAGGAATCATTTTCACACATGAACGGTCATCGCAGAATCCTGACATTAACCCCATTGAAAGTCTATGGGATGTGCTGGAGGAGACTTTACAGAGTGGTTCCACTTTCCCATTGTCAACACAAGATCTCAAAAATGAACGAATGCACTCTGTAATCAAAGCTAAAGGTGATCCAACAAAACATTCGAGTGTGTGTCTGTTATTTTTTTGGCCTGGCAGTTTATTTCACAATATTACTGTTTTTATTTATATCAAATAAATGCAGCCTTTGGTGAGCAGAAGTATATCTTACAAATCTCACTGACCCCAAACGCATGCAGTGAATCACAAGTAATGGGTTGTGAATTTCATTTAATGTTGAAAGTTCACATGTAATGGTGCTTTTCCACTGCATGTACGGCTCAGTACGGTTCGACTTGCTTTAGCTCGGTTGGCTCTTCCACTGCAGTTAGTACCGCTTCAAAGTGGGGTGGGATTATAGACTGATCGTTATAGTTTATCTGCTCCTCGGCAACCAACGAGAGGAACGTCTGCACTTCGTCCACTGACCACCATTCAGCTATTTCTTTTTTTTCAAGTTTTTTTTTTCAAGCAAGTCAAGCAAGTAATTTAAAAATTGGTGCTACAGCAGTGGCTGTTACTGGCTATTTAAATCTAGCGGGTTCGGGGTCTCGTGTCGCAAATACAACGACGCTGGTAGTGACGATTCTGTCTGACCAATCAGTGGCGTACCGAACCGTACCATGCAGTGGAAAAGCACCACAAGTGAGCCGTACCGTACCGTACCATGCAGTGGAAAAGCACCACAAGTGAGCCGTACCGAGCCGTACCGAACCGTACCATGCAGTGGAAAAAGCACCACAAGTGAGCCGTACCGAACCGTACCATGCAGTGGAAAAGCACCACAAGTGAGCCGTACCGAACCGTACCATGCAGTGGAAAAGCACCACAAGTGAGCCGTACCGAACAGAACCATGCAGTGGAAAAAGCACCAAAGCGTGCCATACTGTACCATGCAGTGGAAAAGCACCACGAGTGAGCCGTACCGAGCCGTACCGAACGTACCATGCAGTGGAAAAGCGCCAAAGCGTGCCGTACCGAACCGTACCATGCAGTGGAAAAGCGCCAAAGCGTGCCGTACCGAACCGTACCATGCAGTGAAAAAAGCGCCACAAGTGAGCCGTACCGTAGCGTGCAGTGAAAAAAGCGCCACAAGTGAGCCGTACCGTAGCGTGCAGTGAAAAAAGCGCCACAAGTGAGCCGTACCGAACCGTACCATGCAGTGAAAAAAGCGCCACAAGTGAGCCGTACCGTAGCGTGCAGTGAAAAAAGCGCCACAAGTGAGCCGTACCGTAGCGTGCAGTGAAAAAAGCGCCACAAGTGAGCCGTACCGTAGCGTGCAGTGAAAAAAGCGCCACAAGTGAGCCGTACCGTAGCGTGCAGTGAAAAAAGCGCCACAAGTGAGCCGTACCGTAGCGTGCAGTGAAAAAAGCGCCACAAGTGAGCCGTACCGTGCCATACCGTACAGTACCATGTAGTGGAAAAGCGTCAAAGCGTGCCGTACCGAACCGTACCGTATCGTACCATGCAGTGGAAAGCACCATTAGTTAGTCTGGTGTGATATAATTGTAACCTCCTTTGCAAAGCTAGATCCAATCAACCATGAGAGGAAACCATGAGAGGAAGTGTATGCATGTATGCATTAGGCAGATACTTTTATCCAAAGCGACTGTTCTGTGATGTGCAAGTGGAGCTACAGAAACACATCTTGCAGACTCATTTTAATGTTGCTAAATGCTAATATTCCCTTCAGTACTTTAACTGTTACACCAGAAATAGCCTACAGTACACCACTTGTAGAGCCTCTGAACAAAAGAAGCCAACGAGAGAGCGCCCGTCGGTTGCTCTGCTGCGGAATATAATTAATTAAACAAGTCTAATTAGGAATGTGAGAGCAGGTGCAGACTGTGTGTTGACAGCAGAGACAGCGACTGCCGACGGAAAAAACCTCAGCGTATAAAGGTACAGCGTGACCAAACAACTTTCTGCAGTTTGTCATGTGAAACCTCAGAGGAATACAGCATGACAGAGAGAAAAGACCTCAGCAACACGCGGGTCATCCGCAGACGGGTTCTGAGCACGGTACACACATCTGCGCTCGCGAGGTGCTCCTCAAATCATCACACACACATATGCTCAACATCATGACGGCTGCTAGATCTTCATGATGCAACACTTTCTCAAGAGGTTTGCGGTCCATCATCCACTGTGATTGAGATTCTTTGTTTAAATTACTTTCAAGTTTCTTGTGCAGATGAAGCCTAATGAAAAATGTGTCTACATTGTTTGTAAAGTCATATATTTTGGTCAAATTTTGAAACCATTTGATGGTCAACATGAAATTCAAGGAGAATGAATTTCTGAGTAACTTTTAAATAAATCAGTTAATTTAAATTTAAAAATAAATTAAAAAATATTTTAAATAAATATTCAGTTTAATGCAACACTTTACATAAAAATGGTTGGTAACACTTTACAGTAAGTTTCCATTAGTTAAAGGAAATGCATTAACTAACATTAACAACGAGCAATGCATTTGTTATAGTATTTATTAATCTTTGTTAACATAATGAAATAAAAATGCATTTTTATTAACTAAAGTAATATTAATACAGCTTTTGATTTTAATATTGAATTAGTAAATGTTGAAATGAACATTAACCAAGATCAGTAAATACCAAATCGTTTTCATTGTTAGTTTATGTTAACTAATGGAATCTTATTATTGGTAAGTGTTACCAAAAATGACATATCTGCTTTTGTATATCAAGAATGAGGTACACTGACAAAACATAGGATAGTGAAAATAAGGTCATGTTTTTTGTATGACAGTGGAGAACGGGAATTAGCCTTGTCGTGTCATAAAACCGAAAATGTTCTGCTATTATTGACAGTCATGAGGGTCTAGGGGTCTTCTCTCTGAACACACATTCGGTTTTATGGATTTCTTGTCAACAAATGGCAACAAAAAGCCTTCCTGCACGTTCACATCAATAACCAAAGTCAAATCACCAACTCTCATTGTAAATGACCCTGTTACTGAAAATACTGTCAGTTTAAAGACTTAAAAATGACCCTAATTTATTTCTCAATTCATATTTCTGATCTTATTGTGCTTGATTCATCAGAGCATGTTAATACAAAGAAACATAATGTGTAATATTACCAATTATAGCCCACATAAGTTCCTGTTTCATGTTGACTGTGTAAAGGTTTGCAGTCTTTCTGCTGACAGGGAGAGCAGTAATAAGGAAGGCTGGCGACAGAGTATTTTGTGTGTGTTAAGAGACAGTCCAGTTTGTTAAAGTGCACCTAGAGAGAGGCCACGCTCCATTTTATCACAATTTGCTCCCTAACAGAGTACAAATGTGGCATGTGATGACAATAATGAGGCTTGATATCTCAGAATGAGTGTGGTTTGAGCAGAATAGCTAAGCAGAGAGAGAGAGTGGTGTGTGTGTGTGTGTGTGTGTGTGTGTGTGTGTGTGTGTGTGTGTGTGTGTGTGTGTGTGTGTGTTACGCTGTTAAAAAGAAAGGTTCCAAAAGTATTTTATGAAAGCATTTTTTGCTTACACAAAGCACCTTTAAGTGAACCATTTTTTTTTTCTTTGTTTGAAGAACATAATAAATAAAATAAAATAACCTAAAGGACATTTTTTCACTATAAAGAACCTTTTATGGAATGGAAGGTTCCATGTATGTTAAATGTTCTTCATGGAACAAGAAATGCCAGTATTATATATATCACAGTATCATCATTTGGAAAACACAAAAAACTATAAAACATTCACTAGATATTAATGTTAATTAATAATATTAAAACCATTCACATTGGTTTAATGAATAAACAAGGCAGTCTTTAATTGGCTGTTACCAAAGTGCTATAATTGGCCATTGAATTAATTGTGGTTTCTAAGTTAAGCATCATTATTACTATTGCTCATGATTTAAATTGGGTTAGTGATTTGATTGTCTAACCCTGATAATTTCACTTTGTTGATAATACAGACATAAATAATACGAGTGAGAAAGAAATTCGACAGCTTTTTGAGACAAGGTGCTGTGACGCAATGACATGATTTTTTGTCTAAAAATGTGCTAAGAAAATCCCACAGATCTGCATATCTAAGGAGCAGAATGTCATGCAACTACATAGCAACACCCTGACAACCACCCAGAACGGCCTAGCAACCACTTAGCAACTCTTTGGCAACTTCCCACAACAACAGCATTGTGATAGTGACACTGCACAGGCAAGCAGCAGAAAACAGATCTTCCACTAAAGTACAAAGTCAAGCACAAACGATTAGACTAGTCACACTGATAAACGGCTCGATATTTTTTGTGTGTGGCAGTTGTGGCTAGTACTCACATTGATGTTTTTTTTTTCTTTCCTTTTAATTATCAAGGGATGTTTGACACTGTGAATCATCATTAGCCTGTGAACGCTCACAGTCAGAGCTTGACTGAGGTAAACGGCACAATTAGCAGCACGGGCAACAGAGGAGGATTCAATGTGACATCCATCTGTCTTGATCCATCTCTTTTGATCATGTGAAATGCTGAACTAGAGACTTTAACATTCAATTACGTTCATCGGGTTAATCCTGAGTATAGTGTCAATGTTTTAATCATGAATTAGCAAACTCTGGTGAAAACAGCCGGCTCCAGGTGGCGGCAGGGCTTTCTCTCACAAACAAGATTTTTCCTCATTGAAGAGGAGATATACATTTATTTACTTGTTTATTTAACGCCATATCAGCAGCAAAAGGCTATTTTCAACTCAGAGTAGAAGGAAATAAAATAATCATAATAACAATACAACTAAAAGAAAGAAAGAAAAAAAATAAAGTAAATCATGCATAATAATTTAACAACCTTTCTTGCAACAACAGAAACAATATCTTATAATTGCAATTATATAAGCTCTTTCAATTTTATACTAGATAAAATCCAAAATTGTATCATGATAAGTCTTTAAAATATCCATTAATGACATTTATGAACGAAACTATTGACTAATATCAAATTCAAATATCTAAGATCAAGTTTAAATAAGATTTAACAAAAAAAAAAAAAAAAAAAAAAAAAAAGTAATTTAACAAAAAATATTTTAAAAAATGGGGGAAACTAGGACTAGCTGTCAGCTTTATTCTCCACTGGGAATATTCAATTTCTGCATAAAGAAAACCTTTATATCTATCTATCTATCTATCTATCTATCTATCTATCTATCTATCTATCCATCTATCTATCTATCTATCCATCTACCTATCTATCCATCTACCTATCTATCCATCTAATATCTATCTATCTATCTATCTATCTATCTATCTATCTATCTATCTATCCATCTATCCATCTATCTATCCATCTATCCATCTATCCATCTATCCATCTATCTATCATTTTTGACCATTTGTCACCAACACGTCAAATATCAGTAATTAGCCATTAAAGTATCTTTCTATAGGTTAAGCAAAATGTAATCAATAAATTAAACACAAAAGTATCAAGCTATTTGGTAATCAAGCAAAATGTCAATATTAACTAGCATTAGCATAAAATTAGCATAAAATGACACATAAAATGATCATCTTGAGAACAAGCTTTCAGTTAAAGTCTACTTTAAATACAGTATATTTGGTTTTATTTTGTTGCACATGCTACCCAAAAAAATAACGGTACTGGAATTTTACTTTGGAGGACAGAATACACAAAAAAGTCATAATTTAATGCATCTTAATTCTAAAGATGTTCAAAGCAACCCCAAAAAACGCTGTTAAAAAGGAAACTAGTATTTGAGCATTCAGACTTTTACCCTTAAATCCTCATAGTTACTGAGATAAAGAGCTTGAGACGAAGCCATCATGTGACAACTAGCCCCGGCCTCCATACTAAAGTTAAAATCTCTTGCATGTTGTAGCAATCTCACAGCAAATGCAAATGCAGACATAATGCACGGTGATGAAATGTACACCTGAACACAATATATGTATAGTAGCAAACAGCAAAGCAAAGCACTCCTTCTGCTCAGGCCTCAGTGTTATTCTGGATGATTTGTGTGTGTTTGACGTCCACAGGTGCAGCAGAGTCATAAACACAGCTGGTGTGATTCAGTCTTTAAACTGAGCCAGTCCTCACACAGCCTTTCTAACCTCCTGAACCGTGCAATGCAACCCCTGAACCTCCAACACACGGCCACACCATCATTATCAACGTGCTTTACAACTCAGACCTGATCCACGACCCAATTAAAATGCCAGTTATTGTTATAGTTCCATTTTCTGCTCTTGTTAATCTTGAATAGGCCGTATTAAGCCACAGAAATATTCAGGTGAAACTCGAAAAATTAGTTCATTTATTTCAGTAATTCAACTTAAAAGGTGAAACTAATATATTATATAGACTCATTACATGCAAAGTGAGATATTTCAAGCCTTTATTTGTTATAATTTTGATGATTATGGCTTACAGCTTATGAAAAGCTTTTCACAATATTATAATTTTGAATTTGGGGTTTTCATAAGCTGTAAGCCATAATCATCAAAATTATAACAAATAAAGGCTTGAAATCTCACTTTGCATGTAATGAGTCTATATAATATATTAGTGTCACCTTTTAAGTTGAATTATCCCAGCTGGCATTCGACTGACCTTAAACGTTTAAATGTGGTTGAAATAATGTCAGTTTATCAAAAAACATTAATTAAATGTCAAAACAACGTTGAACACCGAATGGTTGAAATGGTGTTGTTAACTCACTATGGATTCAACATAGAAATATAAATAAAATTTGAGTTGTACGTCAAATCAACATTATTTTTACAACCATGAACAAAATCCAACGGTTATCCAACACTGACACCTGACGTTGATTCAACGCTGACTCTACGTTAAAATGCCAGCTGCTGAAATAAATGAACTTTTGCACCATATTCACCTGACTCACGGGAGTTTGAACACCTGTACAATACAGAGAACATTTACAAGCTGCATTACAGGAGCATAAGAGCTGAAACTGACGCTTAAGAGGAACATTACTGCAATGAATTTGATCAAAACGTTTCTCGGAGTTTGGAGGATTTTGTCAAGTCTTGTCTATCTTTAGGTATTATCATATGTTTGAGTTATACATGGAATTTAATAATAAATATACAAAACATGGACGTAGCTTCAACCGCAATATGCAGAGATGAAGCCGTTCGACAGCACTGAAGAACAGTAAGACATTTAGCACATTAACTTTTGTGCAATAATTATGTCACACTTTAATTTTCTGAAGTTGCTGTCAATTTATGCACATTTGTTTATTTTAATATGCACGGTCACACACACTTTATTTAAACGTGACGTAGTTACATTGTACTTACTCAAATAAGTTCTGAGTAATATTAATTAACTACATGTTCTTATTGCGGTTAGGGTCTGGTTTAGTGTTATTTACTTGTAATTATGCAAAATTTACTGATATTACTATAGTATGTAAACGTGTAACAATGTCAACCTAAAATAAAGTGTTACCAAAATCTTTTATTTAATTCATTGAAATATGAAAAGACAAATATAATATAAATAATAATTATTAATTAAAACTTGATAAAATAAATGAAATTAAATAAAGCTTACAACTAAAAAGAGATACTAATAAAACTGAGAAAATGACAAAACATCAAACTTACTAAAAGCTAAACTGAAATTAAAAGGTCATTAAAAATATTAGATAGGCTACTACAATAGTGTACACATATTGCTGTGTTGCTTTCCAAATAAATTAAGGATTTTAGATGTTAATACTCTTAAATCATTCTTAAATTACTGTTTGTGTACACTAAAATTAAACTAAAAAGTATGCAATGCAAGATTGTTGTCACATGACCTCAGTGAAGTCAAGTGCATTGTGGGATATGTGAGCTCAGTTGCAGACTGCACATTTTGGCAGATATGTAAGCATGCATTCAGAGTACTCTGCTACTCTACAGCCAGAGTCCGTATCGTGTCAAATATAAACAATCTCTGAATTAATCTTTTGGGTCATTTCCCGAATCATCTGCATGCCTCAGAACGCGCTGCAACTATGATTTACACTCATTGTCAGGCGTTTTCTGCCAAGCTCTGCGTTTTCTCCATATTGATGATCAGTGTGTGTGACTCGTGATTATGCAGGACTCTCGCTGTTAATCAGCCTGGACAGAGGTTACAACAGCTCAATACCAGAGATGCTCCAGCTTTGATCCGAACAGCCATGCAGAACATTCCGGCCAAACCGTCAGAAACTGTGCTGTCAGGCCTTTTGGATTCAAATTAAACCCTGTTAACCCAGAGAGGAAGGAGAAGGAAGACGGAGAGCACGAGTCAGGGATGTGCCATTTTCTCTGACATTCCGACTGGACGACCATTAACAATTTGTGTGCACAGCAGAAAGAAATAAGTGCTTGCTGACAGTTGGATCAATCCTGCGTCTCAGGTAGAGAATTCTTAACTACAGAAGTTCAACACCTCAGCAATCATATTAGGAATGCATAAACTACCAGCTCTTTACAGCTTTAGGCCTGCAAAGCAACCATTTACACAAAGAATGTAAATCCCGTCATCGTTTACACATAATAAGTTGGCAAAACTCAAAACATTTAAGTTAATATTTTTTGAAGTTATGAAATTTAAAGTTTAAGTAAGCAGAACTTGCAGATTTTTATTTTGTACTTATACATTTTAAGTGTTCTTAACTTGAAATGTTTGAGTAGACTACTTCATACAATTAACTTAAAACTTTAAACGTGAACACTTTTATTAGTATAAACTTTAACAAACTAGTTAGCTAACATACTAATTTATTAACATGTTAACTATAGTATGTTATACAGAAGCACTTGCTGTATGAGTGTAACAATATTGGCTCTCAAATCAAGCTGCATGCACCACTTGTCACCATGATGGTAACTAAATTCTTCTAAATTATAGCATAACATTAATCTTGCACAAAAAAACATTATATTACACTTAATTGTAGCATTTACTCTCCCTTTTGAGTGCCATCGGCAACCCATGCTGGGAAATATACATCCCAGCCGTTTCAGTTCAACTTAAGTTCGTCTAAATTAAAATAAATAATTTCATAAAACTCAAAACAATAAAACAAATCAGTTTACTGAAAATATTTTGGTTCTGTGACCTTGAAAGAAAAAGAAAGTGCTAAATACTGTTAATAAAGTTAACTTGACTGAACTAATTAGTTTAATTTAAGTTTGTCCTACTCTAAACAATTAATTATTTTGAGCATTAGGGTTGCAAACACATAACATGTTTAATTAATTTGATGGTATTTCAAATTAAGTGAAATTTTGCCTAAAACAAGAAAATGTAACTAACTGGGGTTAGAAAAAGAAACTTATTTCAAAGAGAAAACAGAATAATGTGTCTTACCCTACAGACAGATATTTTTCTTGCTTTAAGCATAATAACACTTAATTTTTTCAGAAAACAAGACTTTTCTGAAGTAATTTTCCTTCCCAAGTAAATGTAGCTTGATCTAGGGATCTTTAGATATGTATAATGAAAGACAAAAATGCTAAGAAAATTATTTGGTTCAGTTTAGCAGGGTTATTATCGCTAACTAAAACTAAAATCAGAACATTAAAAACATTAAATGAAGTCAAATGTTTTTAAAATGTGACATTTTCTTTCAGCCAGTTGCCAAGTCAACATTTTTCGTTTTCATTTAGTTTAAGCTAAAATAACTAAAGCTAAAACTAGAACTTAATAAAACTATAAAATAATAAAAATAGAGCAACTTTAATAAAACTTTAACTAAAATATAAAAATAAAATCTAATTCAAAATATTATCAAAAACTATAATAGTATATTAATGGGACTCGCATGACAACGTGTACTAAAAACGGAAATGTTTTTCCTTTGTTTTTAAGTCCAATGATAGATCCGCGAAAATGACTAAAAACACTGCATTCTGCCACCAGGCCAGTAGTTGGCGATGTCACGTGATAAGCATGCGAATGACGTCGCCATTTTCGTAGGCCCCTAAAACACTGTTGTCGTGTAAATAAGCGGTTTTTAGTTGAAAACGGTGTTGTGTATACGGCCCCTAAAATAACACAGTGCAGACATGGATTCAATGTAAATGTATTGGACTTATACCTTCATTAGTCAAGTCTGATCAGTCAGAAAAATAATAGCCACATGAATTATCTTTAATTTAATTTAATTAATAATGAATTAAAATATCTTTCATTTCTGTTAAAAGTGCAGAACGAGTTACAATATGTGCAATACTTAAGTTAACGGATTTCTACAAATGTCCAACAACCCTAAAGATGTTGCAATAGCAATCGAGATTCAGCTAAATATGTCTTGTTCATTAAATGACCTCATAAGACACCTATTCAAAAACACATCATCATGCATCCAAAGACTAATCCTCTCAGACTGGGCGGATTCATCTCAGAATTTCCCAACGGATTTCAAAGTGTGAAACAAATCTACAATCACGAGCGGCTGTATCTAATGCCTTAATGAAGGAACACGCCTTTCATTAACAAACCTCTTATGATCCTGATTAGGTTGTGAGCGGTTCTTAAGTCCAGAAACTGCGAACTGATCAGAAATAAACTCAGCTGATGAATCCCAGGGCTCTCGGATGTTCTGTCCATTACATCCAAACACACCTCGGGCACAATGATTTCCAGATCACAATTAAAACACTCTTGATTCATTCATTTACATATCTGAGTTGTCCAGGCCCGCGTCTCCGCTCTGGGCTGGAGGAAGAGAACAGAGATGGGTTAAAGTTAGAGATGTTTCTATGTTTTCCTATTGTGCTCCAGTGGAGACAGAAAGTCATGCAGGTTTGGGAACAACATGAGAACACGTAAATAATGATATAAGTTTCATTTTTGGGTGAACTATCTCTTTAAATGAAATGAGATGAGACTAGAGGTGATCATCAATGAAAGACCTGTGAGTTTCTAAGGCCCATGGGACAATTAACTGAGATTTAATGAAGTACTGTTTGTTTCCCCGCAGATTCCCTTTGCTTTTTCATTGACTTGCACTTGTCTTTCCGCCCACTTTTGCTGTGAGATGAGAGCAGATCTTCAGTTAGCAGGCCCTGTGTGATCAGATTGGTCTATTAGGGGAATCATTTGAGAGAGACCGAGACACTAGAGTCGGTCTACACGCTATTTAGGGTCAAATTTGAGCTTCACGTAATGACCACTTCACCTTGATAATCAGATTTCTGATTACGTATCAGATCTGCAGAAGAACTGATTTTATGCAAAGAAAGACAAGAGTAATGCTTCACAAGGTTAATGACATGCTAACATTTAGAAATACAATACAAGGCACATCCACATTTTTAGCAGCCTTGATTCATGGGGTAAAGAATCATTTTACAAAATCTAAACTTTCTCAGTTCACAGTTACACAAATATATAAAGCAGCACACCTGTTTTCAACATTGATAATAATAGCAGATCATCATATTAGAGTGATTTCTGAAAGATCATGTGACACTGACGACTGGAGTAATGATGCTGAAAATTCAGCTTTGATCACAGGAATAAATTACACAAAAAAATGTATTGCCGTGCACTAACAAGAGTGTGAGATTTACCATTGGACCGAGATAAAGTTCTATGTGTGAAATAGGAAGATAGTGTGACTATTTTTTTCCGTAGCCTATATGGTCAATAAACGACCATTTGTGAGGAAATGTAATACACCCGCTTTGTAATAGTTTGTTTTGCCATCTCACGTCAGAATAGATGATCGCGGTTCCCACAGTTGGCAAAAAGCAGAGATTTGATCCAGTCCGTTCCGCCACACGCAGGGAAGCATCGTTTCCAGCGATAGACACCCTCCCTGTGCGAGAAATGAGCAATTGACCCCGGCTGCTACTCTCAAACTGGCGCGCTATCAGAACCTGGGGGAACGTGTTGTCATCTGAATGAGATAGGTTTATTTTCTTCCGTCCGGCATTTGTTCCGATACGCAGGGAGTCTGCATGGAGAGAGGAGGAGCAGCGGGGAACCCGTCACCGACACATGCTGCGAAAAACAAGAAACGGCCGTGAAACGTTTGGCCATCACCCAAATCTCTGCTGCACCTTCTGTGCGGGCCGCCAGCCTCGGAGAGAAACAGGAGGCGGCAATATTGTGGAACAAATTTCCCCTAATGTGAACCTGCTGGTGGGACTCAAGGGAGGAAGGTGGACTCTTCTGTGTCATTGCTGCTCTACGTACACACACTCACTCACACACACACACACACTCATCTTCAAATCAAGCTTGTATCTCTGACGGTGTGTTGTTTTGGGGGAGTTTCTGACCAATCACAGCACTACCTGATGCGCCCTGACCCTAACCCCTGCTGTCGATGCCGCATGTCTGATGCACCTGGCCAAGAAGAGTGTCGTGCTGCCCTTGTCTTGTGCTTCACTTTGCCCTTGAGGTTTGAGAACACTAGCACATGTGTGCCAACACATAAATGCTAATCGCCTATCCATTTATTTGTGTTGAATTCAGCTTCAGGGATTTGCTCACCCTCATGCCGTTGCAAACCTGCATGACTTTTCTGTCTTCACTCAAAAGGAGATGCTAGCATGCTCTTCTTTTCCTTACCATTAAAGTAAATGTGGACTTATTAGGCTGCGGACAAAAAGCTTCATATATAAATAAACGTTCATACAGATTATGCACTATTGTAATATAACACAGAGGTATTAAAACAAGTTCCAATGCTTTAAACATTACAATGTCTTGACCTGATGCTAAAACAAATAGCAAGACTCATTGCATTAGTTAAAACTCATCCATATAAAAGAAAAACAGTGTTGGTTAGCAGAAAGAACATCTCACAGAACCTGTCAAGAACATGTCCAGATAATACGGATATACGAATTAGGAAATAATCAACTAAACATTTTTAGACCGGTAAGATTTTTGTATTATGACATTTTTAGGTTAAAAAAAATTATCTTAATCAAAATCTTAATTTTGTTAATATAATATGGGAAAAATGTAAATTGTTAAGTATTTATGCATCATGGTTGCATTTGTTGTACTAATGCAAATGAAATGCATTAATTAAAAAATAATAATACTGATGGGGACAGGGATGTTTAAATGTTATTCAAATAAATGGCTAAATCTAAAATGCGCCATGATCCTGAAAATAGGCATCATGCATGCATTGATCATAAATAAATGACTGCATAAATAAATGACTGCATACATAAATACATGCATGCATGGATGTTTAAATGATATGAAAATAAATGTCAAAATCTAAAAGATGTCATGAAAATAGGCATCATGCATGCATTGATTCATAAATTTAAAAAATGCATAAATAAATAAATGCATACATACAGAACGGGCATTAATAAATACAATAATTGTATAAATAAATAAAGGCATACATACAGTACATGCATACATACATTAACTAACTAACTAATAATAAGGTGAAATGTGACCAGGAAATGTTTTTTTTAAATCAAATTCACCCTTTTAGTTGATTATGATAAGAGGTCAGGTAGAGAAAGACTCTTTATACACTGGCATAGCAGCGCTGACGAGTACAAACACTCTCCCTGTAGCAGTAAAACCCTTACGAAACACTCTAGACCAGCAGTGAAAAGCAGACCTGTTAGCAGTAAAAGACGATACGGACCCTCGTGTGCTATTGTTACATGAGCAGGAGGGTGCATTATCAATCTGAAGTGTGTGTGTGTGTGTGTGTGTGTGTGTGTGTGTGTGTGTGTGTGTGTGTGTGTGTGTGTGTGTGTGTGTGTGTGTGTGTGTGTGTGTGTGTGTGTGTTTGGGGGGGAATGGAGTTAGTGAATGTCAATGATTTCCATAGCAACAGTGGGGTCCCCAGCTGTCACGTCTGGGCAGAGATATGTGTCATGAGTCTGGGGACCACTTAACCTAAACGGGAGTTTAACTGGGAGTTCAGGGTCTGTCTGCGCAGATTTCTGCTTAAAATGCAAAGATGGGGACCCAAGGGGACCCGCGGCACCAGGGCCCGTATCATCTAAGAAACACAGGCGATGCGCACTTGCTCTTTAGATATAATTAAGCCTCAACTTCAAGCAAGTGAACTGGAGAAGAGAGGAAAAACATTGTTCACGACTGAACAAATACACCAGAATCTGAACAACATTCACAAATCATGAACGCGAGCCCTTTAATATCGCAACTGTTTGAGATGTAATTTCAGACTTTTAATACCAAGATACCAATGTCTGCAATCAAATATAAAACTGAAGAATGTTAAGAGAAAAATCTGAGACAAAGTTTATACACGAGCCTCCTGATCTTTTAAAGAGCAACTTATGAGTGAAATAAAAAATGCTTTTGTTTGCTTAATAAAAAGAAAATGATATCACTAAAAGTCTGCTTATTCAAAGCTCATTAAACTTCGTTATTTTTCATTTAAACTAACTCAATAACTGGTGTTAATAATACAAATTCCTTAAAACACAGGCAAAGACACTATAAGAGTATAAAGCATTACAATTAGAGAGAGTTTTGTCTCACAAAACCCACGAACATGTCCAGATCAACCGCAAAAATCAAAACCTTTTTTTTTTTATCACAATTATATTATATTATATTAAAGAAAATACAATAGATTTAGACAAGTAAGACATTATGGCATTAATTTACCAATTAAGCTCTTTTGGGGCGGGAAACACTCACACACACATATACACACACACACACACACACAATAGAATAAATGTGGATAGCAGTAAAGATCAAGGATAATTTGATGAGAAATATTAAATATTTCATAAATGCTGAGTTTGTACTGAGAACTATCTGACCAAACTTGAATAAGCATAAATCACCTTTTGCTCTCTCTTTAATCTCATTGCCGTCTAGGAGGAACTATAGAGATATTAAAGAGATGCAATTTATCATTTTTCTTTCTGAAAGCAAAAGCTTACTAATTCTGATTGACGCTCATATCAATAGCCTCTATGTTTAGTGCCCCCTGCTCTCAGATAGATCATTATAAACTTGTGAAAGTGATGTTCAGCTATGCATTATTAATCTGCCTTCCTTCTAATTACCAGATCGATAATTTCAGTCCTGGATAAGTAGAGTTTGGTCGGGTCAGCGGAGGCAACCTCTCTTTGAGTGCGCGGAGTGTGTGTGTTTTCCCTGACACACCAGCACAGCTCCGACATAATGCCCCTGTTGTTTCTGAAAGGGAAAACGCTGCATTGTTCCGGACGGTCCCCTTCTGGACGGGAAGGCCTGGCTAATCAAATGCCTGTTTTTCTCTGCAGCTGGTTTTCAGGAGCTGACCTCCACCTCCCTCATCCGTATGCTCCGTCTCGCTCCCCCCGGGGACCCTTCAGCCGGCTTTAGGGGCAAAATGAGGTGTAAGTCTATTAAAAGGGTGTTTGTGCCCCAGTCAATGTCCCAGTGGGAGTCCCTGCTTTCTCATTCAGGTGCAGCTAATTTCCCTTATTCTCCTCATGGCCTGACATACGGCCGCCACGCTGAGACAAGGCATTAATAAACGATTATAGAGATTAAAGATGAAGGCCTAGAGCACACTTCAAAAGACGAAGAGCACTAAAATCTGCTGCTCACACAGAACACAAGTGCAGAGCAATGTGCTAAAAACAACATTCAAGCAACCACTTAACATCACCATATAGCAACAGCATATCAACACGCTAATAACATATTAGAAGACATTGTGCCATTCAATAAAGAGCATAGCGAGCGGCACATTAAAAACACTCAAAATACCACAGCAAGGAACAACATTTCCCACAACAAATGACCACATGACAAAACAGCTGAATATTAGCATTTTAAAATAAAAGTTGTGAAATCTTGAACATTTGCAGGAAAGAGAATGTCCAATTCAGAGTATTCCTGATTGATTTCACACTAACCCTTCTGAAAAAGAAGTTTATTCAAGTGTGTTATTATTAGTATACTTCTACTTTTTATTTACTTCTCAGAAATATGAATATTGCACTTCAGTATACTTGACTATACACGGGTTTCTGTGCAACAGAAAGCAACAGTCTTTACGGCTACATCTAAAGCGGAGATTACGCGGAGCTGTTGTGCTGTAAACTAACCTAAATGCATAGGGTATGTCAGGTTTTTATGATTCGCAAACTTAGTTGGACAATTTCATACTAGTCAACTGACTAACGTTTTACATAATGTTATATTAATATGCAAATGAAACAGGCAAACAGAGATCCAACTCTGAAATTGCAGATTATTATTGAGTCAACAAGAATTTACAAACAATGCGAAATCTACGTTAATTACAATGTTCTTTTACAGAACTTGGCAACATATAGCGGTCTTGCCTCTTGGACGCACGCATCCGGTATTGTTTGTATACAAGAAACCTGTGTATACTTACTCTGTTGATTAGAAATTTACTTCAAATCTACTGCACTCCTCCTCCTCCACTGACTGAATTTTCCAGCTATCTGTGTTTTCACTGTTATACAGTAGGGGGCGCTATTACAATTACAAATGTTCTTCTTCTGAAAGAGTACAAAACACAGGAGAAGAAGAAGCAGAAACGTGATAGAAAATTGCTTACGCAAATGTAAAATAAATCGATCATCAAACATTGAACAGCAAATACATATCAAAACTGCCAAACGTTCTCGAATGAATTTTCGACCCTGGAAGGGTTAACGACTGTTTTGTCTTCGACAAAAATGTGATTTTCTTTGCTTTTGTTTAAAATGTTGTTTAAACATTCAAGTGTTGATTTAAAAAAAAAATAATGGAGCTAGAATAAAATGTTTTTAAAATAGAAAGAGTAAAAGTAAAGTGTTAAAGGTATATTTCAAGTATAAATGAATACCTAAATAAGAACATAGTATAACCAAAGTGCAAAAATGACATATAAATAGTAAACTATAAGTATAATGTTCTGTTCACTTAAAGAAAAATTATATAGTATACTTGCAGTATAAAAGTAAGTTTACTGAGAGTAGGCTACTTCTAAGTGTACTTTGATAAACCAAAAAATGTGCTACAAGTATTTGACTATAGTAAACCATCAGGACACATAAGATCACTTGTAGTAAAGTTGCAGTACAAACGGAAAACATAGTTGTAAACTACAGTGTTCCCACAACTTGATTAACTTCCAATTCAAGGACTTTCCAGGTCCAATGCCCTCAAATTCAAGAACTTAATGTGGGGAGTCACGCATTTCAAGTGAGAGCAAGGTTACGTCGTGTTACCTTGTAAGATACATTGTTAGAGTTTTCATGTGTCAAACACAACTATGTAAAAAAGCATTTTATCAACAGGAAGTGTTGGCGAAATAACACATTAGCGAACCGGAGGGAATAATATGTTTTTTTCCAGAAAACTTCTTGCACAAAATAAATTCAAGCACTTTTAAGGACCTGTATCGATGTTTGTTTATTTTCAAAACCCTTCCAGGGCCTTGACATTTTATTTTTTCTGATTCACAAACTTTCAAGGATTTCGAGGACCCGTGGGAACCCTGAAACTAGTTACTCAAAGTTTACTACTGTTACACAAAGGCTACTTATACATCTCACATACAATTAACCGTACACTTACGAGTTTATACTTCTTGTACATTGATATTAGTATACTTACAACAAAGTAGGCCTATACTTAAAAATACACTTGAACTTCACTTAAGTATACTTAATAAACTTGAAAGATACTTTATTTTTGTAAGGAAACCCTCAAAAAGCATCTTACTCATCCTTATTAAACGCTTCCTCAAAGATGTCACTATATTGCAAAAGCAGCATAAAATGCAACTAAAGGCATGGTTAAAATAACCAAAATATGCAATATAACAAGTAGAAAGACAGACCCAAGTAGCCAAAGTTTAAATTATTTTGCTCTCAAGAACAAACTTAAAGATCTGGACGAGGTTATGGGAGTTAAGCACAACATTAGAAGTTATTCATTCTCTTGCTCTCGCTCTCTCAGCTGAACACGTTACACACATTCAGAGCACATGAAACGTGAGGGCTTGAAACATACTGATAATATCATTCCATCATTGGTGAAAGGAAGTGAGGGGGGGGGGGGGGGGGGGGGAGCACATTTATCAAGGCGAAAAAGTGTAAATGGAGGCGGTCCTCATTCAGCCTTCGCCCTGAAATGGGATCCCTGCTTTATCAAAATGAAACGGCTGCCAAGATTGGGAAAGTAACAATTGCATTCATGGACTCTCTTCTTCACGAAAAGAGCTAATTAAGGCCTGGCAATTTTAGCGTCGCACATTCAGACTCTTTAATTGAAAAGAAAATAAATACGACCAGGAAGGAGAGCGTAAGTGACTGTGGAAGGAAGGGTGAATTCAGTTACGGAGGCAGATGGCAACAAATAGCAGCGAATTATAAAGTCAATGGCTTTGTGCGCACTGATGACTTAAGGGCCGACTCCGTATGGTATCAAAAAGCCAATTGAACCTTTTTGAATTTGAGCTCCAATCTGGCAGAAGTTCAACTTTAATTGAAAAGTTTTCAATTTTAGAGTCTGGTTTTCAAAGACGTGAGTTGCGAAGGCCTCGGCTCTAATAAACGGCAGAATGTTTTCGCCCCATCTTTTTTGGCTCAGTCTCGACTGTGTAATTGTTTGATCATTCATCTCGGAGGTCTAATTTACCCCCTGTTGGGCGGGCTGTATGTTGCTCTGTATTTTCCGCTGACTCTGATAAGAACTAGCAGAGAGATGGCTGGGCTCTGTAGGTGGCCGTCTATTTAAACACGTAACAGTTTGCATTTCGTTCATGTTAACCCTTTAGGCAATCGCCATTTATATGCTAAACTTACAGAGAGTTAGAGGCGGTAATTTAACAAAGTTTGAAAAACATGGCGTGTCTTTGCACATGGCCCATTTTATTGTCAGTATTTACTCTTATTCACGTTGAGTTAACTCTTTATACTTGTTTTCTTCCATAAAATATAGATTTCAGACTTAAAGGATAATTCCGGTATTTAACACATTGAGTCTATATTGTAGTTTGTTTTGGATGAACAAGAGTGGTGGACAACATTTTTTTGACAATGGTTCCTCTCTCGAGTTTTTGACTATAATAGAATTGGCCATGGACCCATTTAACATTGGAGTCAATGGTCATGTCCGAAAATGTAATTAAAACAACCTTTAACATTAGTTTTCAAAACTGTGCAACTCACCGAGTGATTAGTGGTGTTCGTTGATGATTATAAACAATATATCGTCGCAATATATGATTCCAATCCGTTTATTTTGCTATAGTGGAACTATTTTTTCAGACACTTCACAACTGTGTAACTTCCGCTCAATATTTGAATCTGAAGTGTTAGCACACTCCCGACCACTTGATGGCGATAACCGATGTTTATGTCTCGCGGGACACTCACGGTCACAGTCGAGTTCAACTTCATATTACAAGTAACAATTAATGAAGGTTTTGTTTGTTTATTTCGCTTACTCTCCCGGAGCACAGTTGCTCTGCTCGCTAGCCTTATGAGAAACGGAAGCGAGCAAAAAGACTACATCGACCAAATGTAAACAGCCCCCTTTCCGTTTCCGGTAGCGCATTTATATTAACGAGCACTCAGTCCTTCAACAGAATTCAATGGGATTTTACAAAATGACGAATAAAACATGACAGAAACTGTATTTCGCAACACTTTTTGTTTCTGGAACATCAACTAACATCACTAATCACTCGGTGAGTTGCACAGTTTTGAAAACTAATGTTAAAGGTTGTTTTAATGACATTTTCGGACATGCACATTGACTCCAATGTTAAATGGGTCCATGGCCAATTCTTTTATAGTCAAAAACTCGAGAGAGGAACCATTGTCAAAAAAATGTTGTCCACCACTCTTGTTCATCCAAAACAAACTACAATATAGACTCAAGGTGTTAAATACCGGAATTATCCTTTAATATATGATATGTCCTCCCTAAAAGTCACCGCCTTATGCACTATTTTTGGGATATATTTGGAGCTTTGCTGTATAAATCTCTATCCTTTGCATATTTGATTTTAGGATTCAATGTTGCCATTTCACGTTCTAAATTGTCTTTTTTGACTGGAGAACCCTGCTGTTCGTTTCCTTTCACCTGTCAATCAAGCCATCAGACGTAGGCCACACCCACATTTGCCTTTTTGTCTGAACCACAGGAGGCCTATTTAAGTGAACTGAATCATACACTCAAATCTCATTCAGCTCTACGGTTATCACCCAATCACATCAATGACCCTTCAATTTGATGTCAGTTTGTCTCTGATTCAACTGATAAATGTAGTGTCCACACACAGACTATACTAATTTCCTTTGTTGATAAGATTTAACAGTCAAAGCCAGAATCAACACTCCATGCTGACACTTAATGTAAGTAGCAAGGATCAGTATAACAAGATTTTGCATGCATGCATGTTTTATCATCTACCAGGCAAAATAACTACAAAACAACACAACTAATGCACAAGCAAGCAAGTATCTGCAAGAATATAAAACGCAAGCAACTACCACGGAGGGATCAAGCCAGTGTTTCCTCCTGTAGCCGCTGGCAGATGGGGAAAATCACTCAGCCAAACTAACAGCTGCCATTTCCTGGAAACTTCTGATTGCTTCAATAGTTGAGTTTTCAGCAGTCTGCGATAATGAGAGCAGCTCTCCAGCTATATGATCACGTGTTATCAGGAATTTACATTACAGGACAATAATACTTCTACACGCAATATAGAGAACATTTCAACAGCTTGTGTCTAAATTGAAACATGTAATATAATTGCAACAACTCCTATCGAGCTATTGACACAAGCGGATCAGTGAATGCATGAAAAACTAGAATCTAGTCGGTTAAGGTTGCATGCAAGTGAGTTGTACTTGTGCTGAAGATAAACTAAATAATATATATATAGGGTTGGGTATTGACATACATTTCATGATTAAATTTCGATTGACAAGCTTGGGTTTTGATTCATTTGGATACATATATCAGGTATGTAGGCCTACATGTGAATTTTTCTGTCAGTTGGTACAATAATATTAGACAACAGGTTCAAATGAAACGCTTATTTGTATGCAAACATTTAAATTGCAATGCAATTTTATAATTAAAAAGTTATAATAACTATTGTTTATTAAATATAAACATTTAAACAGTGGTTTGTTTTTATGACAGATTCAAACACATTAAATATTGAAGAACAGGTTAAGTAAAAAATATAATGGATAGGTCTGCAGTGCATAGCCAAACGCTGCTCTATATAGGTCATTTTTCTAGCTAACTATTGAGCTATATGTTTGTTATGGTCATTGCATTGCTTTTCTGAGGTAAATGTAAGGTGTCATATTGTTTACAAGCTATTGACGTCTTTCCTCGGTTGAAACACCGATTGAGCGATTACATGAGACATGATACATTTCAGTAAGTTGTACTGTATTTTTAAACATACCTTCAGATGTTCATTCATGTTTATTTCGTGCTGTAACTAGTAGTAAACCGGGGGAGATTGTGTTCCCTTCAGCTGAGGCGTTACGGCGACCTATCACGACACATTAAAGAGCATTTATTGTTTGAATTTCATAATACAACTTACATAATTATAAAGGTGAGACTTTATTCCATATCATAAGTAACAGAGAACAAAGCTTACTGTGATTTATTGGATGGTAGGCAGGCATCACAAATAACAGTTGGAGAAGTTGTGTTTGCGCTGAAAACTGAAAACAGCATCGACTAAAAGATTATATTTTCAACCTTGTGGTACCAACTTCAACCAATAGGGGGACTCGTCTGTAAAAACCTTCAGAATATATAGGGTTCAGACGGGTCCCCCTATTGGTCGAAGTTGGTACCACAAGGTTGAAAATATGTTATGTTTGTTGTATATCATTTGCCTGATTTATTGATGTCTGGAGCCATCCCCTTTGTAAAATCACAAACACTAATATATCAACAAAATTAAACAAGGATTTTGAACATGGCTTTATCCAATTGTTATATTTGTGTTCTGGAAATTAGTTCAAAATAGTGCTTATGTAATCCCTCATTTGCATATCAAAACAAAAAATAAAACACTTTAATGGAAACCAATGTGATTAATCAACAGAGGGACATGGTATCTAGTTAAATTTGTATTTCATCCTACTCACACAATACTGTAGTGTCTTGCCTTAAATTATTTTCTTGAAGCTCTGAATATTTTATGAAATTCTATAATTTTCTATCACAGAAAAAACAGGCTTGAACTCATTAAAAGTGCAGCTTCTCGGGCCTCATTATCCGTGATGTGAGACTGCATCAGAGGGCCTGTGTGTCTTGATGCTGAGATGTTGAGTCCTCTCAGGAGACTCTTCTGTGAGCATCAGGCTGTGTCTTTGACAGAGCGGAGAGGTGACGCTGTATTCACTCCTCTCAGACAGACTTTACACAGCGCGTGTTGAGGAACGGGGCAGATTTTCCCATGAGTCTCTTTCACACAGCTCTTCAGCCGAGAGGATGGATCCTGAACTCAGTGGAAATGTAACGGGAAGATTCAGTCAATGAAACTACCATGCTGGGAATAGGCATACGTTCACACACAGAAAAATACATTACTGCGAATGTGATAATATGTAAAGTCCGTTTCTTATAAAACCTGGAAAACAGAATAACGTGAAACAAAGGACAACCTGTCACAATGTAAGAGTGGAAAATGGTCATGAAAAACCTTGACTGTATACGGTGGACCGAGTACTAAATGAAGAAATACCGTGATTTTAACTAGGTCAAAAGGTGCATTTGGCATGAAAATAAGGGTAGCACACAGCCTTATTGATTTAATAAAACAATGACAAAAACAGTAAGACCATTGTTCAAAGCTTAAATGCGTTATAAAAACAAGTGAGATAGCTACTACTTTTCAAAGGTGTGTGGGGTGAGTGCGACGGTCTCTTCTGCTCATTTATTTGACAAAAATATATACAGTAAAAACAGTAATATTGAGAAATATTTTAACTTTTCTATTGTGATAGGCTGTCAAATGCAATTTATTCCTGATCAAAGCTGTATTTTTAGCATCATTACTCCAGTCTTCAGCGTCACATGATCCTTAATGATTTGCTGCTCAAGAAACATTTCTGATCATTATCAGTGTTGAAAACAGTTGTGCTGCTTCATATTTGTGGAAACAATTATACATTTCTTCAGGATTCTTTGATGAATAGAAAGTTGTAAAAAATAATTTACTTTAAATAGAAATCTTTTGTAACATTATAATTGTATACTGACTTCTAATGTCAATTTAAGGCATTCTTGATAGATAAAAGTATCAATTTCTTTAAAAAGAGAAGAAGAAGAAATCAGACTAAATTTACAATGCCAGCTAAATTTTCCAGATTTTATGCAGATGGGTTTCTGAAAGTCTGGACAGCCAAAAAAAAACATGAAATATATATATATATATATTAGGGCTGTAAAGATTAATCGAATCCAAAATAAAAGTTTGTGTTTACATGCTTGTGTATTGTGTATAATTATTTTGTGTATATATATAAATATATATATATTTATATATATATATATATATATATATATATATATATATATATATATATATATATATATATATATATAAAAATAAATACACACACATGCATGTATATATTTAAGAAAAATATGTTATTTATATATAAAATAGTTATATTTATATATAATATAAATCATATAAAATATATGCAGTATATAAATGCAAATATTTCTCAAATATATACATGTGTGTGTATTTATAAAATAATTATACACAATACACACACATATATTATGTAAACACAAACTTTTATTTTGGATTCGATTAATCGCGAATAATCATTTACAGCCCTATATATCTTACTGACCAGTATACCCTCAATTTGGCACTGAGGATACTGGAGGATCCATTGCACCCACTTCGCACAGAATTTTCCCTCCTCCCCTCTGGATGTAGATTTAGAATGCCCCGAACAAAAACTAAACGACATATTACATCGTTTGTGCCGAGGAGCATTCAATTATTAAATGGATCATCTACGGGTACATAGATATATTTTAAAAGTTTATTATTGAATATTGAATATATATTTATTTTTATATATAATATATCGATTTTTTTAAGCTGTTGAACATTTTAGATGCGTATTATTGAATATATATCTATCTATTGATTCCTTAAGTTGTTGAATTGATAATTCTATGTCACTATTTGCTGTGTTATTGTTGTTTTTTATTCTATGTTTGTTGTGTTTATGTCTATTGTGGCTCCCATGAGTGTAAAACAAATTCCCCTCGGGGCAATAAAGGTTTCATTCATTCATATATATATATATATATTTTTTTTTTTTTTTTTTTGGAGGTGCTTTGAAATGCGATTCCAATCAGATTTTTACAGATGTGTCTCAGTCTGGATGCTCAAACTGTATTTCAAATGATCTTTTGCATCACTCTTAACACGAGACACAACGATAACATCAAAACTGGAAGGAAATGCCGGAAGTATTCCTGCATTTTTTTTTTTTTTTTGCATTTTGAAAGCCTCGTCACATACGTTGTTACGCCTACTTTGTCATCAAAGCAACACATGCAGATATTTGGATATATCTGGTGACACAAATCTTATTTCATCTCTTGCCATTAATAGTGCGGACAGTCTGCCTAAAAAGATCTGATCTGAGTAAAACTCTGTTTTGCCCACAGTCCGCACATAACCTCACTGTGCTGTCGTTCATCAGCCTAACTGTAGCATGGCACATTTTCAGTATCTTTATCAATTCAAAGCATCTATACTGTTATCCATTTGAGACTTTAAAATCATCAAGTTATTAGCAACAGCATATACCAATAAAATACACTGCCGGTGAGGAAAAAAAAAGATTTTGTAAAGAGATACAATATGATGAGCATGACATGCTGGCTCCACCTGAAGATGAACTGTGGCTGGAACAAAAGTGTGTGTGTGTGTGTGTGTGTGTGTGTGTGTGGCTGATCAGCTGGCAGTATCCGCATATGTGTGGCATTTCTACAGGGCTCAACCTGAGCGTATTATTGATCCTTCAGTTCATTTCAACTTAATTGTCCTTGAAATGAGGTTCGCACAAACGTCTACCTGCACACGAAACCTTGATGGATTGATTGATTGATTTGTTTGGAATTTTTAACTGTGCTTTGTTTTTTTATCTATTCATTCATTCAATACAAATGAACACTATCTGACATGCGTGGAGCAATTACAGATATTCCCACACAGCAATTAAAGTAATTATGCAAAAAAAAAAAAAAAAAAAAATACAGATCAATCTACTAACAAGCTCACAACCATCCACAGAAGCATTGAGTTAAATTAGTTCACACAAAAAGTGGAAATATTACTCACCCTCATCATGTCATTCCAGCTTTTTCTTATAGATGTTAGACAAAAATGACAAAAACACTTTAAAAGTGTTTCATACAACTCTTCCAATCATACGAGGAAATAAATTGTATCTGTATCACTGATTTTCAGTGAATAAATATGTATATTTTGTGTTTCTTTAGCCTGACTGCTACTGTATATGGCTTAAAATTACTTGAAATATAATGTACAAATCATATGGATTACTGTTGTGGTGCTTGTTATGTGCATATGACCTTTTTAGAGCTTGGCGATGCAAATCATCATTTTCATTTGCATGCATGAAAAACCTTGAATAATAGCTTGGATATTATTTCTAACATATTTTTTTGTGTTTCACAGAAGAAATGTAAGGTTGCAACGACATGAGGATAAGTGTTGTTATTATTGTTAACTAAAACTATCAAAATTTAAATTAAATAAAACAAATATAAGATGCTAAATATTAGATAAATATTCCCGCTATAAATATTAAAATTGTACACCTAAAAACTTATATTAAATAGAAATGTTGCCTTATCATCTAACTTAAAAACAAAATTTAGTTGAAATACGAAAATAAAAACAATACAAAATTAATAAATTAAAGCTGTATAAAAAAAATGGCAAGCACAAAACTATGCTACTAAAACTTAAACTAAAAGTAAAAATGAAAACTGAAAATATAAAAGCTAAATATTATAATAGCATACACATAATATTAAAAATCACACTGCTAAATGATGACCTTACAGTGACCCACATCTTCTAATGAAGCCTAATCCGTACAACCGCATATTCATACGCATCTCAAACATAGACATAAACATATGCATAAACAGCACACACACGGCAACCCACTTCTCTTTCCTTCTCATGCACGGTTCACAATTTATTGATTATATCTTGATTACCAGGAAAATGACAAAGGATGTCTGTCAGGATATGAATGAACGAGGTTAAGTTAGCCATTTCTCAGTGACGAACTGAAATCAGACACAAATCCTTTGATATGCAGATTTTATCAAACAAAATGGGATTAAAAAGAGTCACAAAAACAAACTAGTGCATAATTCATAATGGTAAACTAATCTCATACACTTACTAGAGTTTGTGCTGTTGTGTTCCCTCCAAAATGATGTCACTTCCTGATGCATGATGTCACTGAGGAACTTTAAAGGAATATTACACACACACACACCATACTGTCTATGACACACACACACACACACACACACACACACATGATGTAAGTGACATTGAGAACAGATAAAAACTCTAAAAATTATCAAAAAACCATGAAAGGCTTGTGGTGAGTAAATTGTTATTTATTTATTAATATATGCTGTAAATATGATTTAATATTAAATACTATATATATTCAATATTAATATTTTACATATTTTTTATGCACTCAAAATCAAAACTTCAAGATTATTTATCTTTAAATAAATACTGTCTCTTTTGATCAGTAAAATAATTATTTAAGATGTTACTATAAATTACCACGGCCTTTCTGTGTAACGCATTGTGTATGCCATGCAAGGGCCACATGTCCTGCACTAACGGACATAAATAAGTCAAAACGTGTAATAGGGAGATGTTAACACACACCAGGGGAAAGATTTAATTTGCATGGCAGATTAGAGGCCTTGTGGTGAGTCGGAGCCGCAGGACGGCCTCGGGAGTAATGGGATCTAGTCGACGCAAATCTGTTAAAACAATTGAGTAAAACCAAATACAATCTCACAGCCCACCATGAGAACGTTTGACTGGTCTCCCACTGCGTCTCTGGAGAGAGAAACACACACACACACACACACACACCGTAGCGCCTGAGGCACACACACACACACTACCAGAGTGGAGAAAAGAGGATGGACAGACACACAAGACTGATGAACTACAGACAAAGGTCACATTTCAATATTTCTGAGCATTTGTCACATTTCTGATCCAGTTTGACAGGACAAGTCAAAATCATGCATAATACAAGATAAGAGAGTGTGTGTTGTAGTTGTTGCATGTTTATAGATTTTGCATGGTTAAAATAACATTCATCTTTAATGCACGTCGAATTTAAGAAGTTAAAAGTGTCATTGCATTGGATATTTTCTCAGAATAAAATTTATTCATGATTTTTGCTCATTGTATTTGAATCAACTGGTGTTTTGGATGTATGAACCCTAGCTCTATTGTTTTATTATTTTAAACCTACTTAGCTGTTTTTGTGAAATGTGTTGCTGGAAATGTGATATTATGTTTTCTAATGCAAGTGACTTGAAGATATTTTTAAGTGTACAAATACTTATTGGTGGCATTGTACAGTGTGTGACGAAAGCATGTAACAGCACTGTTCATTTACAGATCAAAATAAACTATAAAATTAAATTCATGATGAAGGGAGAGAAGCGGTGTTGGTGATTGACATATATCTGTGTCTGCAGAGATCTTATGCATGAGGGAAAGAAAACATAAGCACAAAACTTAAAAGAGAGGACTGAGAAAAGAATAAATGACCAGTAGCGCCACCACATGGAATAATGAAAATAATGACTTTTCAGACAGGTTTCCCAAAGAAAGCCCCTCCCCCTATCATAATTGGTCAGATACATAGATAGCTACGCCCCCAAACTAACTTCATTGGTTGAGCCAAACAACATTTAAACACTTTCCGCACATGAAAAGTAGAAGTTTGACACTGGAAAAAATACAAACTTTACATTTAAATAAAAATTATCTACAAACAAGTGAAAAAAACTTGTTTTTAAATAACATTTTAAATATATATTTTTCTATACATTCGATGGAAACATGTTGGGTTTCTATGTTTTATATGTGTCTTTCCATAGACACAATTATTTTGATACTGTACAAACTGTAGCCTATATTGCATCCTAAACCTAAAGCTTTCTGCATTTTAACATTAAAAAAAAAAAATATTGTATGATTTTTTTAAAGCTGTTTTCTTCATGGGGACCAAAAAATGTGCGCACACACACACACACACACACACACACACACACATCTCTCTGGCGCTTACAGTAGATGGCTGGGATTTAATTTGTAAAAACACCTTCCTCTGAAACTCCACAGCGGGAAGTAATTAGCGAGTTTTCTTTAGCTAGCCGCTGATGCTGGAGGATCTCTGTGGGGCCTCCCTTTCAAAAACCCTTTCAGAGGATTTAGCCATTTATGTAACTCTCCAATTATCAAAGTTTTCTGACCGGGCTGTGTTTATATGACTCATAAAGATCTGGCACAGAGAGAAGAATAACACCAGCCTCCCCACATGACACACACACACACACACACACACACACTGCTTTATGCACCACTGCGTTGCTTTTGTGGTAGTTGAAAAGCTGAAAATGTTAGGAAAGGCAGAGCCAGAAATAAATCTTTCTACCAAAAAAGGTCTATTTTTTTAAATTTTTAACTTTTAGAAGTTTGTATTTTTTAGAAGCTATATTTTCCCCCCCAAAACCTGACAGCTGGTCACGGTCGGCTTTCATTCCGATACTTTTCTAATTTTGTGTTTTACAAAAAAAAAGAAAGTCAAACTGTATAAGTTTGGAACGACATGAGGGTGAGTAACTTTGGCCTGTGTTTAGTAAATGGTAAAGTGTGTGTGTGTGTGTGTGTGTGTGTGTGTGTGTGTGTGTGTGTGTGTGTGTGTGTGTGTGTGTGTGTGTGTGTGTGTGTGTGTGTGTGTGTGTGTGTGTGTGTGTGTGTGTGTGTGTGTGATCCACCTGATCCACCTGCTATGACTTTCGAATGCGAGACATTCAGCAGGTCCACACAGAGACAAAGCCGCGTGTGTTTGCGCGTGTGCGTGTGTGTGTGTGTGTGTGTGTGTGTGTGTGTGTGTGTGTGTGTGTGTGTGTGTGTACCTGTACCTGTTTCTGGGTGGTCTAAGATCTCAGCTTCTCGTGTGTAGACTTTAGAGTCTCTAAAGCTCAGAGTTGGTTCTCCATTACCTGTGAGACCCCCGGAGACATAAGAGCAACTCATATCTCCCTCCATCTCTCTCTCTCTCTCTCTCAATGTTAATATCCATAAAAGATGCAGTCCATAAAGCTCATGTGTATCATCATCATTTCAACATGAATGTAACATGTAAATAAATGTATAATAGGATCTGTAACAATGAACAAATAAATGTGATGGACTGAGACCCAAGCAGGGGACATGTGGAAAGTCATTGCTGTGGTTTCTCTGTACGATCTTCATATCTGCACTCATCCTGTGGAAAGCATGTCCTCAACTGGCCACCGGTGGAACTGCATGGCATCAGTGCGCTCCTCGCTGGGAGAAACTGCACACACAACCAGGTTAAAGTGTCTGAGATCACTGGGAGGTTTAACAGAGGAACCCGAGGCCTCAGCTGGAGCTCATACAGCCATATGGCAGCGTCCCCCGACAGATCTGTGTGTGTGTGTGTGTGTGTGTATCCTCCTCTTTTATATAAAGGATGAATGGAGGCTCTTTTCTGAAGGGCCGCTTCCTGAGAGCCGTTTAGTGTTTGTAATGACCGCTGAGTGACATGGACAGGGTTAAACCTCCTCTCGCTCTCCCCGACTCTGTTTGTGAGTAAACCTGTGTTTGCTCGACTCCTCTCAGCTTGTAGACTTTGTCGTTGGGATTTCCAGCAGGAAGTTTCATTCCTAATCCGTGGGCGTAAGTGGATTCCCTTTGTGTGTTCAAGGCAACAAAATATTTAAAGCTTGAGTCACAAAACCCATTCATGAAGCAAAAGACCACAGCGAGAGATAAATGTGTGCTTTTAAAAAGGCTCATATCTGGGATTCCTCACACAGCAGGAGCCGTGAATGATGTCGGGCCCCGTCTCCTGGTTTAACCAACACAATGATCATCCGCTGGGGTCCTGTCGACCTCCATTAGGACCCAGGTACATCTATTTCCAGACACCTGTCTGCCTGCGCACACTAGTTTAAATAAGACAGAAGTTATACGGGACTTACTTTGTTAAACATACACCAAATAGAGTTGCTTCGCTTTAAAGAAGCTGTTCACAAATTAAAGCAATTTGATCATGAATCGGTGCTTAAAGAGCTATAATATAATTATTTTTGCATGTTAAATGTGTAAAATTAATGTAGGATCACGTGAAGACATTAAAACAACAATTAATTGTTTGTTGGGTAACACTTACCAACACTTACAACAAGATCCCATTAGCAAAATTTGTTAATTTCATCATCTTTGTTAACGTTAGCTATACTGTTAGTTCAATCAACTCCATTAAATAATATTAACTGATGCAACTTTTGATTTAAATAGTTTTTAAGTAAATGTTGACCACATATATACTTTAGAAGGATTTTTCATTGTTAGTTCATAATGTTAACAAGAACCTTATTGTAAAGGGTTGCGCCACAAATTGTCTAAAGAAACGGATTCACTGAACGATGATAATTCTGGCTATAATGAAGCCTGGCGTGTGCAGCTTCCCCCGAAACACAGTCATGTGACTTTCCACAGTCCACCTCTGACACACACACCCAGGACGACGTGTCAGACCCAGCATTTAAGGTCACATCCAGACATCACATCCAGACATCACATCCAGACATGAAAACTACAACTAGAACATATTTATGAGTTTAAGGTGTGGCATTTTTCCCTATATTTTGCTGAAAACGGTCCTGGACTTTTTATTAATTTGTTAATATTAATAGTAAATAGTAATATTAATGTATATATATAAAAGTATTTCATATCTTCTTTTTGTTGCAAAATATAGTGAAATGCTGCAGTCCTTCATAATCTTTTTGACTCAGACTTAGTTTTTTTTTTATTCATTTTTGTTACACTGTAAAATTTATATGATCAATAGGTTATGACAACATGTTTATACATTGCTTCAAAATAAGTAATTTTCAACTTTTACATTAGTTATACCAGATTCAACACATTAAAGTCAGGTTCACATCCAAGTTGATTTTACTTAAAAATGTAAGGCAGCAACTTATTTTTTTACAGTGTTATTTATTGTAGAATGATCTTTGCTGTCATACCATTTGGGATTAATTAATTTTTTTAACTCTGCATATACATTTTTGTAGCAATACTGTAGATTTTGTTATCTGTCTTATGGTCTGTGGTGAAGCTATTTTAATTGTAGGCCTACTTTGTACGTTACTTGTACATACGGCAATACATGAGCAAAGAATGAAAGAAAGAAAGAAAGAAAGAAAGAAAGAAAGAAAGAAAGAAAGAAAGAAAGAAAGAAAGAAAGAAAGAAAGAAAGAAAGAAAGAAAGAAAGAAAGAAAGAAAGAAAGAAAGAACACAGATTTCTTCACCGAGTTTTCAAACCATAAATTCAGAAATATAATTCCAGAAATAACATCATCAACTGAGGACCTAAGTAAAATTCAGTGAACCCTATAAATAACAAGAAATGTTCAGTATCAATGTATTGCTGTAAGAGCACACACACACACACACACACACACACACACACACACACACACACACACACACACACACACACACACACACACACACACACACACACACACACACACACACACACTGCTGGAGACAGATGCTTTGGCAGTTGTTGACAGAATTCAGTCGTGTCTGTGTGATTACTGGACTATCACGCTGTACACGCATCAGTGTGTATGAATTAATGAGAGAAACTGCCGCCACAGAGACTGTGTGTGCGTAACACTACACGTCACTCATATATGCACACAACTCACTCACAAACACATACGTACTTGTTCATATACAACTATACACCTCAGCGTTGACGTGTGTGTGTGTGTGTGTGTGTGTGTGTGTGTGTGTGTGTGTGTGTGTGTGTGTGTGTGTGTGTGTGTGTGTGTGTGTGTGTGTGTGTGTGTGTGTGTGTGTGTGTGTGTGTGTGTGTGTGTGTGTGTGTGTGTGTGTGTGTGTGTGTGTGTGTTTTAGACGAGGTGAACTGGGCCAGAGGTGTGTTGGTTAAACTGCTGGCCCTAATTAAACCAGCATTAATCTGTCATTAACCCAAAGATCAGAATCATTAGCTCTTCATAGATGCACACACACTCACACACACATGTAAAATCACAACAGACCTGAATATACTTAGAACACTTTTGGTTGCTTTTATATATTAGCAAATTGCATTAAACACCCAACCTAAAGTCCTAATATCCTAAAGTCATAATGTTGTCTGTATTTAAATTTTTCATTGACAGTAATGGACAAAACAAACCTTTGAGATGTGTGTCAGAGAAAGTCTTACTGGAGTAAAATGTGTGACAACTAGCCCCAGCCTCCTATATCCCTTTATTTTAGAAAAGAAAGAAAAACGTTTACATATGAAAGAGAGCAATCGCAGTGGCGCCTGCTGCTGAACTCTGACCTTTGCTTGTTTGAGGACACAAGTTCACATCAGAAAAGAATGAGACTAAAAATAAAAGATGAGTGTTAAAACACTTCTGCCTGTAACTGTCATTAGAAAATGCAAAACCCAGCAAAGCTAAAGCGGTCCGGAGGAGAGTTTCACAACCCAGAGTAAAAGTGATGTAACGTACAGTATTTATCAATCCGCGAGTCAGTTCCAGTGTGTTTTCATTGTGAATGTGTTTTTTCAGAGTGTGTGATGAATCACATGTGCTCTCTGAATGCGGTCATTGATTCCCACTATGAAAACACTCCTGTTGTAAGCATGTCTGGTGCCTCGGGGCTCTTGTTCACACACTTCTAAATGTCAAAATGTTTTGTGTTAGTGAACTGCTCTCAAGTGCGCTTTACTCAGCAGTCGAGAGAGAACGAGAGAGAGCGAGAGAGAGCGAGAGACAGCTCGAGATCAACACAACACTCTTCACAGCCCGAGCTAAACACTGCAGCAAACAACAACAATAGACTGTTTAACATCAGTGAATTAACATAACTTTACTTTCATCTATCTATCTATCTATCTATCTATCTATCTATCTATCTATCTATCTTTCTATCTATATGTCTATCCATCCATCAATATATCATCCATCCATCCACCATCTATCCATCCATCCATCCATCCATCCATATATCATCTATCCATCATCTATCCATCCATCCATCCATCCATCATCTATCCATCCATCCATCCATCCATATATCATCTATCTATCCATCCATCCATCATCTATCAATCTATCTATCTATCTATCTATCTATCTATCTATCCATTAATCATCTCTCTATCTATCCATCCATCCATCCACATATCATCTATCCATCCATCCATCATCATCTATCTATCCATCCATCATCTATCTATCTATCTATCCCTCTATCCATCCATCCATCCATCCATCCATCATCTATCTATCCATCCATCCATATATCATCCATCCATCATCTATCAATCCATCCATCCAACCATCATCTATCTATCTGTCTATCTATCTATCTATCTATCTATCTATCTATCTATCTATCCATTAATCATCTCTCTATCTATCCATCCATCCATCTATATACACTATAAAAAATGCTGGGTTGTTTCAACCCAATTTTGGGTCAAATATGGACAAACCCAGCCGTTGGGTTACATATTTACATTACATTTTTAACCCAACATTTGGGTTTGTCCATATTTTACCCAAAATTGGGTTGAAACAATCCATCCATCATCAATCTATCCATCCATCATCTCTCTCTCTCTCTATCTATCTATCTATCTATCTATCTATCTATCCATATATCTATCCACCCATCATCTCTCTCTCGCTCTCTCTCTCTCTCTCTCTCTCTCTCTCTCTCTATCTATCTATCCATATATCTATCCACCCATCATCTCTCTCTCTCTATCTATCTATCTATCTATCTATCTATCCATATATCTATCCACCCATCATCTCTCTCTCTCTCTCTCTCTCTCTCTCTCTCTCTCTCTCTCTCTCTCTATCTATCTATCTATCTATCCATATATCTATCCACCCATCATCTCTCTCTCTATCTATCTATCTATCTATCCATATATCTATCCACCCATCATCTCTCTCTCTCTCTCTCTCTCTCTCTCTCTCTCTCTATCTATCTATCTATCTATCCATATATCTATCCACCCATCATCTCTCTCTCTCTATCTATCTATCTATCTATCTATCCATATATCTATCCACCCATCATCTCTCTCTCTCTCTCTCTCTCTCTCTCTCTCTCTCTCTCTCTCTCTCTCTCTCTCTCTATCTATCTATCTATCTATCCATATATCTATCCACCCATCATCTCTCTCTCTCTATCTATCTATCTATCTATCTATCTATCCATATATCTATCCACCCATCATCTCTCTCTCTCTCTCTCTCTCTCTCTCTCTCTCTCTCTCTATCTATCTATCTATCTATCCATATATCTATCCACCCATCATCTCTCTCTCTCTATCTATCTATCTATCTATCTATCTATCCATATATCTATCCACCCATCATCTCTCTCTCTCTCTCTCTCTCTCTCTCTCTCTCTATCTATCTATCTATCCATATATCTATCCACCCATCATCTCTCTCTCTCTATCTATCTATCTATCTATCTATCCATATATCTATCCACCCATCATCTCTCTCTCTCTCTCTCTCTCTCTATCTATCTATCTATCCATATATCTATCCACCCATCATCTCTCTCTCTCTATCTATCTATCTATCTATCTATCTATCCATATATCTATCCACCCATCATCTCTCTCTCTCTCTCTCTCTCTCTATCTATCTATCTATCCATATATCTATCCACCCATCATCTCTCTCTCTCTCTCTATCTATCTATCTATCTATCTATCTATCTATCCATATATCTATCCACCCATCATCTCTCTCTCTCTCTCTCTCTCTCTCTCTCTCTCTCTCTCTCTATATATATATATATCTATCTATCTTTCTATCCATCCATCCATCAACTGTTATATTTTGCTGTATGTTAATTTTCTAAGTCTGATTTGATCATTAGGACCTTGGTCGAAAATAATGAACTATAGCCTGCCTTAGAGAAAGTAATTTAATCAAAAAGATTAATTAGTTCACAAACAATTTCACTCATAAATAAGTATGAATTCTCATTACTGCACATTGCATATTTTGGTCAAGCCCTGATTGCAGTAAGATTTAATTAAATTATAAACAGCAGGATGTGTTTTTGTAAAATAAGATATTGATTTTGATTAAACTAACATAAGAACACAAACGGCTGAAATGCATCCTGCATTCTGATTACAAATCAAATGTTTGCATTAAAAAAGAGAGAGAAATCATAAAGATAAGCCTACCTGCATGTGACTAGTTAGTTATGTGATACAATTTTGCACAAAAAAAAAAAAAATTGCAAACACTACTAATAGAACGAATCTCACAAAACATGTACATGCCACATTTCACCCTAAATTCAAAATGAATAAATAATAATACATAAATAAAACTATTTTGCTTAAATTAAATTTAAAAAAAAGAAAAAGATTCCATTGTTACATTATTTTCAGGACAATTAAGCATTTTCACCCTTAATTCTCATTAACATAATACCAAAAAAATCACATTACTGTGATAAAAAATTCTCAATAATATAATAAAAAAGAAATATATACATGCATATTATGGTAGAATTATACTTATCAAGTACAATGATAATAATGATTATACACATACACATATTCTTGTGAGATTCACCCAAAGACATTTTAGTGAAAGGTTGTTTGGGAAAGTGTCTGTGTGTTTTAATGCCTGTTAAAGTGTGTAAACTGACCACAGACCTGCAGGGACTGACCACATCATTAGACACATCAGACAGAGAAAGCAATGTGACTTTAATTAGACAGCGCAGGCTGGAGGATGTGTGTCCCAGTGTCGAACACTCGCTGTATACGAGGAAGACAAAGAGACGCAGAGAGAGACGAGGTCACATGAGGGAAAGCTGTCTGGTGTGAGGTCTGCAGATTTAACTAATCAACGGTTTAATGAGTTTAAACTTGCTTGAGTTCCTCTTCATCTTCACAGCCACAAAGCGCAGGATCTCGTCCGAAAAGAGAAAAGGAAAACACATTTTTTTTGGGTGAAAACGAAGCATTTAAAGACCCCGTGTGCTTATTCATGCATACTGTAGAATCCTAGATTATTTCTTGCTTGGTTAATCCATATCCGGTGGCCTCGCACACAAAGGCGGACTAATGTTGTCATTAGTTCTGCTTCTCTGGTGGCCAAAAGCTGAATCGAGAGCTGGCCGAAACACAGAGGTCTGAGCGAGTGCTGTCTGGAGATAAAAACACACATCAGTCCCGTGAACACACGCACAGCAGTTCATTAGAAATATGAAAATGGACCAAGCACCTGTGACATTGATCAGTGTGACGTGAGATTCACTCAGACTGGAAATGTTCAACGTAACTTCAAGAAAAGCTGTTTGAAGAACTATACACGTGATTTGCATCAGAACTAAATCTATAAAACAAATGAAAAAAAAAAAGAAGTAGTTAAAAATCTTTATGGTTGTGTGTTTGTGGGGGACCGTAGTAAACCAGACGGGGTCTTCCTCATAACAGAGGCTAATGTTGTATAGATGGGAAATCACAGAGATTTGAGCTGACAGAAGACAAATGACCACATGACCTGGACACCAGAGTCAAGAGAGATGGAGAGGGAAATAATTATATTCAATTTAATTATTTTACAAAAAACTATTTCCATTTAAATGTTTGAGTTCATATATTGAGATTTCAGACTTTTGGCCAATCCGAGCAAAGTTTGAGACATTATTCACATGTAAAGCCTCACAAATGAAATAATAGTCAACAAATGGAACAGTTTATTGAACTTTAAACTAAATATTTAAAAAAAAATCTCAAGTTTTGTATTATTGATAAATCAGGTTTTATGACTCATATAATATGGAGCTCATACTGAGCCTTTTTTTTTTCAGAGAAAGGCCATTTGGTGCAGACGCTGAAATTTATATGGACTTACTAAAAATAAAATGAAATTCTGATGCTTATGTAAACCATTGAGAGCTTTATATCAGACTAAATCTAAAATCAGTCGTCACTAAATCTGCCAATAATATGTCTTAGTAAGATGATATTTAAATGCTTAGTTTAGTAGATGATCAAAGTTTTGTCGTTTTCAAACAAATAATGCAATACATAGACGCAATACATATTCCTCAAAAGCCTGATGATCATATTTGATATGATTTTTCTAATGATGTATATAATCAGGTAAACCTAAGATGATTACTCTTGAAATATTATTATTACAATATAAAAGTTATTGTTTGCTTTATAAAAATCAGTGCAGATTGTACACATATAAAGCACGAGCTGAAGGCGGACGTTTGCACAATTACACTAAAAGACTTTTAATTTCTAAAAAAGTATAAACTATTAATGTTTTGATCATGATCATCATTTAGAGGCCTTGGGAATGTGCATATCAAATATGATATATTCTTTATAGGGTTTTCTTCTGAAACGTTAGAGGAGACATATGTAAGATTATTGCAAGAGCAGAATTTGCTTTCCATTTAATCTCATTGCCATCTAGAAGAAACTGTTGAGTTATTAAAGAAATCTCTCTCGTGATTTTTCTTCCATGTGCACAATTGCTTATGCATTTCAGAAATCATTCTTCACTCCTAATAAGAGTAAATCCAGCTGATTCTGTGAAACTGTATACAATGAACATATAAAACAAGCCTCACAGAAATTATAAAAGCATTAGCATCACTACAGTATGCAAGCAGTGCTTAACAGACTCAATCAGTCAAAACAAATTACAGTCTACACACACACACACACACACACACACACAGACCGATTCATTTGCACCAAATAAATAATTATTATATTGTTAAATACACTCAGTCGAGAGCTGACGGCCCACATGCACGCCAGATGTTTCTTCTCGTCTGACAGGAATCGCTCCGTGCTTCTCTTCCCAACAGTCACACACTTCAGTGGAACTCAAAAAAATCCCCAAAATTAAACCATTACATATGACATGAATAATCACATATATGTGTGTTTCTTTTAGAAAATCAAGTGTAATTTCTGCTGCATCTTGAGTGATGGATCGTGATTGATAGCATCCAGCAGAGTGAAAGAAGTAATGTTTTAAATATTATTATAAACTTCATCCTGCTTGGGGTAATTTCATTGGAAGCACATTTTCAAGAACACATAATTCAATATTTTCACAGGTTTTGCTTAATTTGGCAAAATAACAGCTTGAGTGGGAATCATATGCAATAAATAATATTCTATACACAAGTGATATTTATCTTGATTTCTTTTGTTTTTGTTTTTGGTCCACACATCTGATGTCATATTTTGATCTATTTCATGCTGATAATGTCTAAATACACACAGATGTCATGATTGGTGTTGTTGAAATTATGCCACAGATGTGACATGTATAAATAAAATTAATACTCAATACTTTTTACTCAATAACCATCAACTGATTTATGCTCCTGCTTGTTGAGATTAAATGAATAAAAGTTGAAAGATTTTCATAGTTTGAGATTAAAAATGTAATACAAAGATTTAAGTCTAGGAAAAAAAAACATATCTATATTAAAATGTATTTTAATGCATTTCCAAGACATTTAGAATGTAAATTTATTCATTTTCATAAAAAAAATGAAAAGCTCTTAGTTGAAGAAACACTCAAATATAAGCAAGAATTAACAAATACTATGATTTTATGCTAATTAAAAAGTAAGTTGAGTCCAAATCTGTGTTATTTTAGTATCACTCATTTGAAACACTATTACAGATTTTATTAATATTTTGAATGAGATTTTATGGTAACACTAATAAGGTCTCATTTGTTAACATTATTTAATGCATTAATAACATGAACAAACAATGGGCAATATATTTGTTACAGTCTTTATTAATATCTGTTAATGTTAGTTAAAAATACAGTCGTTCATTGTTTGTTTGTTAGTTAGTTCACAATGCATTAAATAATGTTAACCAATACAACTTTTAAATGTAATAATGTATTAGCAAATGTTGAAAATAACATTAACTAAGATTAATAAATTCACTCTTAGTTCATGTTAACTAAAGTAGTTCACAAATGTTAACTAATGTAACCTTATGGTAAAGTGTTACTGATTTTATGATGTTTATATTTTCCGTTTTCATTTTAAATTAATTGAATGTTTTAGTAATTTTATAAAGTTTTTAATTTTAGAAGGTACATTAAGTTAAAATAATTTAAAATATGAAATGTTGACTTGGCAAACTTACATATGATTGGTGTATTTTACTGCAAGTAAAGAAGATGTTTTTAGTTTTATCTTGATATAATAACAGCGCTGGTCCAGATATCTTCTTCAGGGTTGGACTGCATTACGCTTCCAGTCGTGATTGATCCGTGATTTGCACAAGTGTCATGTTATTGACAGGAAGACAGACTGCGAGTGTGTTTCCACGCCAGGCCAGATGCAGCAGTTCACTCCATCACCCTGCAGAAATTGCTTGCTGGGATATAACAATAACAGCATGTTATTTTTATCCTCAGTGTAGATCAATGGTAATGTAAAGAGGACTGCGGATGATGGATGAACTTCACTGGGTTTTTAGCTCTCGCAGAGATTCGGCTTTACAGGGCCCTTCGGTCTCTGCATGCACAGATATGCTCAAGGCTTTTATAATATGAGAAATACATGACATGCACATCTACAAACCAGTCTGCAAAGCGAATCTTTCATAGCATTGCAAAAGAGCATTTGCACACTGGAGATCTGTCATATCAAAGCAGTGGCACTCAAAATGATAACATAATATACAGTACAATAGCAGCCTAAAGTGATGTCCAGGGTATATTTGTTTTTAATGACCCTACGAGTTCAATTAAACTATCAAATTATGAGGAAAATCTCTAATATTTTTAAATAGGAGGGAGGAACAAAACACTAAGGTTGGTTAAGGTGTTTATCTGACTTAGGTCTAATTATTTGACAAAAAAAAAAAAAGCTCACAGGAAAAAATATACAAAGATTACAACATAGTTATTAATATTTTGATAGTTCTCTCTGGTTTTTGCATGTGTTCATAATTTCTTTGTATGACAGCTTGGCCAAAAATGATGTCCACAATTGACTCAAAGCTCAATATTCTTACAAAATCTGTACAAAAATGTTTTAATAATATTTGAATAAAGGGTGAATAACTTCTTTTGGCCACTGCTGTATCTATTCCTCAATCCCCATTGAGCAGCACTGGATTCATAAATCACATCTCAGGCGCGAGGATACATCATTCGCTCTTTGTCAGATGTGGTTATAACTCTTCGTAGCGTGTGTGTTGAGGTTATGAAACTGATGATACAGTGAGGTGCAGGGCTGATGTCCGAACATGAGGAGATAAATCTGTCTCACAACACTGAGATCAATCTAACCTGCTATTGTGGTCACTACAGCTGCTCTGCTCTGATGGCTTGATAAAAGTCTGGTTTCATTTACTTGAGATGATAAACAAAGCAGACCAATAGCAAAGCTAGTAAATAGCCATTTGCAATGCTAATTTAGTAAGAAATCAGTTATTTTACACATTTTACACTATGTAACTTTTGATTCTCTAGCGCTTAAAAAACGAAACTAGGCTAAATGCATTTTGCGGAAGAACATTGTTTTGGTCGTGCTTCGGCTCTGCGTGACTGCGGATGAATATGAGCCTTCACTATCACGCTTTTGAATTATTTTAGAGAGCTACACATGGCAATTTATCTGTTCAATAAAATACCATAGCCTACTCACCTGTTGAGCAATAAAAACGCCATCTCCACCTTGCTTTTACAGCATTTCAAATCCCTCAGTTTTTCTGAAAAGCCAAGCCGAGGTTGATTCTGGTTGTATTACCTCTGTCTCCTTCTCCTCTGCCAGCAGACTCCTCAGTTCGGCGTTTTTGAAACGGGTGATTCCCCGGAGGCTGGAGATTTAGCGGCTCCATGTCAATCTTTCTGACTCAAGTCTCGTAGTGACAACTAACCCCTGCAACAACTCAAACAGCAGACACGACGCAGAGCAGCTCGAGCAACTTTTCTCTGTTTACGGATATGATGAGACAAGCACGGGTGAGTGACAAATATACACAAAAAATGTACAGGTCTAAAATATAAATAGGCCTACTTACAATAGTCTTACCATAGATCAGAGTCAGACAAAATAGCTACGTTTTAGAAGAAGGATTGATGATGTAGTGATTCATTTGTTGATTTAAAAAGTTACAGCTGTAGCCTACCTTTGTAAATGTTCTAGGCCTAGGCTTCATGGAGAGCATTTGGGACGAATAGCTCAAAAAATAATTCGTCTCTCAGTTTGTAAAAACAAGCCTAAACCTTAGTTTTAGTCGTACTTGGAAGTCAAAGGACGTTTAAGGGGCATAAATAGACCATTGTTTTGAAAGAATAACCACAATATTTAGCCTATTTTTAACGACATGAGGCCATAAAATCTGACATTTTTTACAACTCAAATAACACATATTTTGTTCAGAATAATGAAGATGATAAGAAGCGCTTTTGCTTTTAAATACGAGCTGTACATTTGTGTTTCTACTCTCCAAAATATCTTCCATTGTGCTACAATAGCTACACGTTTTTATTTGTGATACACAGATCAAAATGATTGTTTTAAATGTATAAAAATGAACATAATTAAGCTTTAACCCACTCAAATTGCTCATAAATTAGCATATGCATATTATAATTTGAATTATGCGATATGCTCCAATTATTGTTTGCGATTACAATACTTTCTAGTCTCAGTGTTCTCACTCACCGCACAGCAGCAGTTTAGCCCTAATGAACCACTGCCAGGTTTCAAAAGCTTAATTATAAAGGCAGAAATAATGACAGCGTACAAGTTCAGGCCCAATATTCAGAGCTCTCTGACCTCACGATGGCATATGAAGCAATTACAGCCGTTTCAGTGCAATTGAGATATTTCACCAAACATTAAATGCAGTTCCACACATTTCCCAGCCAGAAACATGCAAATGCTCGTGTACTGACAGCAGAAACATCTAAAACATGTGCTGTAGTGAGCAGGTCATTATAATCTGCTCAAACCGACAGTCAGATGCGATTAAGAAAGCAGGAAATCAGCGTCTGTGTCTGTGGAGAGAAGCAGGCTCGTGTAAAGGGCACAGAACACATTTCATGCTTCAGATGTACAGTATGAGTCTGTAATCAAACTTGCGTAACTGTATTTTACAATCTAATAGAATGAGTGTATTTTATACAACTACTGGCTACACAGGCTACTTCTACTTTCTGTTGTGATTTGTGAGGCACAGCTTTATTTTATTTGCATCAGCGTCTGCTTTTAAATGAATCTGTTTCGGTCTCTTTAAATCAGTGCTGGAGTCTGACTGTACAATACTGACATCTAGTGGAGAATACAGGCCAACACCTGCAGAAAAATATCTATCTATCTATCTATCTATCTATCTATCTATCTATCTATCTATCTATCTATCTATCTATCTATCTATCTATCTATCTATCTATCTATCTATCTATCTATCTATTCTGAATTCAAATCTAATTTAACGAATGAGTCTGGCTGTGGAGGGATGACTCATGAAAAATGATAAAATTCTCATAAATATTTGAAAATAATGTCAGGTTATCACTCACTCACTCACTCACTCACTCACACACTCACTCACTAACTCACTAACTCACTCACTCACTCACTCACTCACTCACTCACTCACTCACTCACTCACACACACACACACACACACACACACACACACACAATCACTCACTCACTCACTCACTCACTCACTCAAAATATTTTAAAGATTAATTTGAAACAAGACCGAAAAATTCTTGTTTTTTGCAATTGATGAGCTCTCAAATTAATAGCCTACTTAATTTTAGTTTCACATTTAAACCAGGGTTATTATAGTTAACTAAAACTGAAACTATAACTTGCATTACTTGAAATGAAATAAACATTGACTGAAATATTATGTGAGCTAGTTGCCAAGGCAACATTTGTCATTTTAATTTAGTTTATATAACTTATAATAACTCAAATTAAAAATGAATAAAAGCTATATATCATTTTTTTAACTATTAAAAAACACACAACAAAATTACCAAAACTTTAACTAAAATTAAAAGGAAATGATTCAAAATATGAATAAAAACTATATTAATATATCTCGCTTGCAGCATTTAAATAAATCAACGGGACACTTGTAGAGTTGAAAGCATCTTTACTGTTGTCATGGTAACAGTGACATCAGTGAGGCGTTCTCGGGTCAGGAGGAGATCTGAGTGAATGCACTGAAGATCAGATCTACTCGTCCCGCTTCAGATCCAGCTCAGCTGCCGGCCGGCATTTCCTGAGGGATCGTCACTGCGCCGCCTCACAATCACAACACAAACCAGAACCAGAACCCGAACCCCAACCCGAACCCCAACCCGAACCCAAACCCGAACCCAAACCCGTCCTGTAGAGCCTTCACGACTGTGAACAGCCTTTCTCACGACAGGCTTCGGGAATTCTGAGTTCGGAATTTAGATCCAATTTGATGAGACTGAATGTGGAACAATGAATCTCATGAAACATTAAAATTACATCCCAGGTCAATTTTCACCCCCAAAAAAACTAAATGAAAATGATATATAAGTTTAAAAAGAAAATTAAGCCTATTTTCATGACAATTACACACATCCTGTAAAAATGATATGATCAATAAGGTATGACAACATATATTTTTACATTGCTTTAACCACGGCAAACAATGTTTTTCTGTGTATTAAGCACAGATTAATTGTTCACCACAAGACTAGTAATATGTGCTAAACAAAGTAAATATCATCAAAATAAGTTAAGCAATTTTCAACTTTTTTTTATAAGTTATAGAAGATTTAACTAATTTCATAATTCAGTTTCATTTTAATTTAAGTTGAAATGGCAAGTTGATTGAACTTAATTTAAGGCAGCAACTTTTTATTTACAGTGTGCTAAATGGTTATAAAAGTTTGATTAAACTTCCATAAATTAAAGACAGTATAACAATGATAAAGTATACATTCTTTACCATTTTCAGTAATGTATCATTATTTTGGAATTACAACAATGAGAATTTGGGGGGAAATGTTCATAATTGTCATGAAAATATCAATGAAATTGTCAGATTTGATCCTATTATGATCCTAAAATAACAAACAAATTGATTTTGAAGTGAAATATGTTTCATGAGATTAACTCATATTCACATCTTTGAAGTCTGAATGGATCTATGGAAGAAGTTCAGTCTGAATGGATCATAATCAGAGAGCTGGTTATGAATGTTTTATGATGAATGTCTTCCCTGCAGAAGCTCTGTAACGTCCCGCTCCACCTCTTCAAATGGACAATGAAGATCATACCTGATAACAATTCAGATGTTAGATGCACTGTGGCCGACATGTTCATTTATTATATACTTGATTCTGATTGGTCAAACATGGCATAGTGAACACTAAACTGTATAGTTGTGCTAGTTTCATGTCTCTCGTAATCCACACTTTCTGTCTTCCTTTATTTTGGACATGACATGCAAATCACACTGAGTATGTGAGCATATCTAACCGTTTGTAAGGAACTCCGTCTGCCGTGATGAGAAACTTCTCGAAGTTCCAGCGGATGTCGTTGACTTTAATGGGAGACCAGTAGAGCTTCCTGATGTCTCCAATCACAGGGTTGACAAACGGAAGAGTTTCCTGGAAGAACAACGTCATCGTAACTGAATTACTCTGCAAACAGTCATTTATTAAAAGAACAGTCAAAGGCGTGTTCCTTTATTTTGAATTATTTTGACGAAAAATCATGAAGATAACGTCCAATTAATTCATTTTATAGGCTAAAGTGATTTGTGATGCGGCACCGAACTGAGCTTTCAGGAACCCTCTCAGATCTACTGATAAACTCATTTATGAGACTGTTTTGTTAGAAGTCCGCCTGAACTGGAAGCTGCAAACGACTTATCTCCAGTGCTGTGACGTATTTCCAAGTGAACGGGAATATTGAACAGAGGGCAGGGCTTTACTTCAGCGCTCCTCCTCTCCATCTCTGCTCATGAAGTTTCCATCTACCTCTTTAAATTCCCAATTTTACATTCATTTTGTCTTGGAATGGATGAATATACCAGATTTAAGAAAAACGGTAGCACATTTATAGTGATTTTTTTTTTTACTCAACTCAGACAAATCCTTTTTGTTTGGATTTCTTCCTTTAGAAAGTTTTACTTTGATATTCTAGATATCCAGATGAAATTTTGACTAGATGTAACAATCCCTAAGCAAGTTATAGCCCTTTATTGCAACATTATTATAGGTGATTTTCAGTGAAAAGCTGGTGTGTGTTTTCAATTTACTGACAATGTATATGTGTCCAAAAAAGTTCAGGAAGTAAAATAAATAGAAAACATTGTAATAGAACACTGAAGCAAAAGTGACATATAAACCGATCTGGGCATGAGGATGGGACTATAAGCATCAACAATCATTCCTGTTTGGCTCAGAGACACAAACCGCATGGGTTTCTATGAGAATCAATGCTGATCAAAACCTGATGACGCAATTCACTACGGAGCCTCAATAATTAACGATTAATCGTGAATCTCCTCTTTACGGGACTTTTAAAGATTGGATTAGTGGTTCAAAAGTTATTAAACATTTAAGAACAATAGTTATGTTTAGCCACCGGCGGCTGTATAGGTCTTTAAGGGTTAAACGTTTTCAACCCAAGCCGTCAAACTGACGTCGTCAGAAAAGGAACGCCATTCCAGACCGGAAGTCACTTTTCAGATTTTTATTAAAGATTACCACGGCAAACAATGTTTTTCTATGCACAGATTAATTGTTCACCACAAGACTAGTAATATGTGCTAAACAAAGTAAATAGATTTCATGTCGACTTTAAAAAAAAAAACATTTACAAATGAGAAATTGTGGGGAAGAAATGTCTATAATTGTCAAAAAGTCTCAAAATAGACTTGATTTTGTTTCTGTAAATGCTAATTCCCCACACGCTGTGCAGAGCTGGATGGAGTGAGATGAATGCATACCTTCAGGAAGGCGTACAGAGGGTGTTCATCTGCGCCGTTCACCTCAATCCTGCCGAACACGGGGAACTGTGGGAGGAAACCTGCTCCTGGTCTCACATACTGCAGGACATTCAGGATCTCATGGTTCTCTTCTGGGAAGAGCAAAGGGAAAAGAAAAGGAAAAAAATGGTAACACTTTATATTAGTGTCCTTGTTACATATGTTACATGTACTTAGTAATAACAGTAAATTAGGCATGATTACATGCAACTAACACTCAACCAGACCCTAATCCTATAGTAAGTACATGTAGTTAATTAATATTACTCAGTGCTTAAAGCTACACTGTGTGATTTTTACCCCCATCTAGCGGTGAAAAGGTATATGACCATCCAGTGAATATTAGTTTCTGTTCCTCTTAATTCCGATTTCGTTTTAACTCCTACGGTGGCCAAAGTAGTCCAAGATTAACATGGCTTCCAGTTCGACCTCGTCCATGAGTATTCCTTCAAGTGATGAGGTTACTTTAGAAAACTATTATAATTTGCAGTAATTTAATTTGTCAGTTAACATATAGGTTATGACATCTATGTAAAATGAATAATAGTTTTCGTATTTTTTTTACCATTTCATTGCTAACATCAGCTATCAGGTTCCCAGATGAATGCAAGCTAATCTTAGTAAAGTAACTTTTATCAGTGCTATCGTTATTCTGTATATTTGTACGACATCACTAGCGTAAGGCAAAGTTTACATTGTAGGCTATATCATTTTCTCCGTGAGCAGAGATCAGCTGATGTGACGGAGGTGCGAGGGAGAGGGAAAGGAAAAAACAGGGCCGGTGTCAGTGAATTGCGGAGACGCGAAAGCGAAGCTTGAATTAACGGGTATGTCCCTCTTTGGCTAATGTACTTTCAAGATGGAGGGGCAACATGGCGACCGACATTCGAACCCCACACCCGTATGTATTTTCAATGGCATATTATACACTCACGAGAATACTTTATTACTTGAACGAAGTAAATATACATTAATGAGCACATATATTTTTGAAAGAACTAAGTGTTTTTAGCTAAGAATAAACAAAAAAAAGTTACACAGTGTAGCTTTAAATATATATATAATTACACTGTAACAATGACACCTTAAAATAAAGTGTAACTGAAAAATCTTACTGGCCCTAAACTTTAAAAGTGTTGAATTCAAAAAAGATGATCTTTCAGGTTTTCAACTAGAGTGTTCAAACCCAGATTGCCCCAGTCTCCCTTATTTAATAAACATCCAATGCTTCTGAGATCTGAACAGTGATACGCCGGGTCTTACCAGGAGCCTGAAGGCCAAACTGGTTGCAGGGGAATCCCAGCACAGTGAAGTTCAGTCCTCCATACATGTCCATGAGTGCATTCATCCTGTGATACTGCATCAGCATTGGGTTCAGTTAGGATTATTTACGTACATACATTTTTATTTTTTTAATTAAAGGGATGATTCAGAGTAATTTCAACCTAGGGTCCTTTGAACCATGACCTCGAGCCAAACTCCCCCAGAAGCTTTTTTCCCCTTGGTCGGACATAATTAAAGTTAGAGTTTATTTAGAGATATCAGCCGAATGGTTTAGTGCAGGCGCTAATGGATCCGAATGTTGTATCTCGTAAATTACTCCACTAATAATGCCTGGAATGGCATCAAACTTCTACAGTAATACAAATAGGTTCTGTACTCATAAAACGAGGCATTGGAGAGTTTGTAAGTACATCAGGAGTTTATTTAAATAACACTTGATGGCTTATGCTATCGCTAACCCGGACGTCGACGTCACTTCTGTGATTTGGAAAAAGGTGCCAAGAAGAACCCTAAGTTGAAATTATTACAAAGCATTCCTTTAATGTACAAATAAGTTAAAACGTTTTTGATTGACAGCTGCATCACATTAAATTAAAACATTTGTTGTAAATGGTTGAAAAAAAAATCATGTAGGCCTATATAATAATAGTGATAATAATAATGATTTTAATTTATATAGCAGCTTTCCCGAGCTCAAGGATGCTTCACAACATCATACAATGAATCAACCAACCAGACATTTGCCCAGTCCAGAACAAGAGCCAATGCAGATCAATTATCAAGACATTATCATAAAAAATACATATCAAGACATTCAAATCCATAACAAAGAATACATAATGTAGGCAGCATAGAAAGGTAGAAAGGTAGCATATTGTAATGTGTGTGTGTGTGTGTGTGTGTGTGTGTGTGTGTGTGTGTGTGTGTGTGTGTGTGTGTGTGTGTGTGTGTGTGTGTGTGTGTGTGTGACCTACTCATTACAAATGCTTTAAATGTTTTATTAAAACTGTTCTGCTTTACAAAGGAACACACAGCCATACCTCTTCGACGGTGGACCCTCAGAAGGTCGCCACGTTCACGATGAGAAGAACTTTTCCTCCGAAGATGTTGAGTGGGGCGGCCTTCCCCTCCAGGGTCTCCATGCTGAAGTCATACACTGATTTTGCAGCCATATTTGCTGTAGATTCTCAGTTCTCATGCACGGGTGTATCAGTGATGTGTAACACACTAACCTCTGGCTCCCGGCTGTGTTTCGTTCAGCGTTGTGTATCTCTTGGCTCAGCAGAGGTTCTGCATGGATGACTCTTTTGTTTTTGAGCCATTCATGTTTTTTTTGTCCCAGGTTTGCAAAGGCATGCTGACCCTGATGGTCATGTGAGAGTTCTCATTTCAATGGCCAGGTGATTGTAACAGTGTCATTGACCAACAGAAGCCGTCCAGCTCAGCAGCCGATCAATCAGGTTTATTTATGTTTGTTTGTTTATCTTATAGGACCCTCTAGAAATAATCTTAGTTATAAATGACTGCCATATAAATAAAGCAACTAAAATGCATGCATTTACTGAAGGTTGTTGGTATCATATAAATAAATTAGCATATGCTTATGTTTTTAGTAGCCTATAATTTATCTCATGTGGATGTTTGAAGACCTGTCGCTTGGTTTTATGTCTGTCTATCTATCTAGACGTGCACTACACACATTCAAACAGTTATTAGTGTAGTGTGATGTATGACACTGCTCCTCCAGGTCGTTAGGTGGCAGCAGTGAGCCACGAGTGTCCCGTTGAATCCGCATCCTCCTGTGCAGAAGAACCCGGATGAGCCGGTCAGCTGTTTCTCAATCATGATAAATAATGTGCGTGGATCAAAGGACAGTATCAGCATGGATCAAAAACATGACGAACGCATGCAAAGCCACAGGTATATTTTATAAAGAGTGATCCAGGTGTGCGTCTGACACAAACAGACGTTTGCACTCAGAGATGCATCCATGCAAACAGCAGCAGAACATCTGTACTGTATATAAACATCATTTTCCATCAGACAGTGGCTGCACTGGTTTGCACGCATGCATGCATATTTAATACAGGAAGCATTTGTTTAGTGTAATCAGACTTGTTGACTAGTTGACATATTATCAAGATTATGTCTGTAAAACTGTTGTTTTGTGCGCATGCTTGTTGATGCATGCTACTCGCCCTGACGTGTACGTGTATAATCAATTTTGATAACGGTATGTTTAATACAGTTTCGTTTGCGCGCTGCATGCATTTAATATTTCGTAGCTAATATTTAGCTAAGTCATTAACATGGTTTTATACATGGCCTAACATTGAGGTGTATTTGATTTCATATTGATCTGTGTATGTTGTGTTGTGACAGGTGTCATCTGCTGGAACTGCCCTGGGAGGATGTGTTAGTTACACACGTGTTCTGTTACCTTCCTCTGCGTCACCTGGTCAGCCTGCAGCGCGTCAGCAAGAGCTTTCGTTCTCTCGTACAGGTGTACCTGGCCAACTGCCGTAAGTTTGACCCTGCGCAGGTGAGCGAAAAAACATGGATATGGAGAGTCGCTGGAATATTGTCCGTTCTGTTGCACTGTATTTCATTAAACGTGCACACTATTCCTCCTGTGTTTCTCCTCAGACGGGGCCAAACATTCCCAAAGAAGCGTTCTGCTCCATGCTTCGCCACAATCAAGTTCTCCACCACCTCTGTGTCAGCAACTGCTCTGATTGGATCTCTGATAAAGAGCTTCTGCCTGTGATTGGTCAGAACCAGCACCTGCTGCGTGTGGACCTGCGTAGCTGTGTTCTCCTGAGCCGGCACGCTCTGGTGGCGGTGTCTCTGAGCTGCCCGCGTCTCACACACCTGAGCCTGGCACACTGCGAGTGGGTGGACAGCCTGGCCCTGCGCAGTCTAGCGGATCACTGCTCGGACCTGCGCTCGCTGGACGTCACCGCCTGCCGCCAGCTGAAGGACGAGGTCGTGTGTTACGTGGCGGGGAAGTGCCCGGCGCTGCGCTCGCTCTCAGTGGCGGTTAATGCCAACATCACGGACACGGCGGTCGAGGAAGTGGCCAAGAAGTGCCGAGAGCTGGAGGAGCTGGACCTCACGGGGTGCCTGCGAGTGCGAAACCAAGCCATCAGGTGTGTGTGTGTGTGTGTGTGTGTGTGTGTGTGTGTTGAGGACTAGGCGGTTGCAGGAGTTTGTTTTAAAGCTCCAATCAGATTAGGGCTGCGTGATTTGGGGAGACAAATTTAATTGCTTTTTATTTATTTCCCTGGAAAAGAAAAAATAACTCCAGATCCTGCTTGTTTGTAAGATTTCAGTCAAGAATATTGTGATTATATATAGTCTTATTTATATAATATTTTGGCCTAATCTTACTCTTATAAACAAATCTTAGTCTTATAAACAAGCAGTTTTTTCTTCTATATGTTTCTTAAATACTTGAGTTTCTTATTTTACAGGGAAATACTAAAATTGTAATATTTATTATTTTGTTAATTTTTTTTAAAGCTGCAGTCCGGCACTTTTTTGGGTTTAAAAATATCAAAAAAGACATTTTTGAAAAAAAACGTAACCAGCCAGTGTTCAAAACGACCTGCTTGCCTTACCTCGATTCAAAACGGTAAGCTTGTAATAATGATTTTAATTCCAGTGGTACTGGTGGATTTCCGCGGGAATTTCGAGCATGTCTTTGCGTCATTACGTCACTTCTGTACACATAGAGAAGGAGTCCCCGGCTAGCGTGTGTGGATGATGGTGGAGATTTAGCTTAGCACTTGGTATGGCGGATCCCGAAAGTTTAAAGCGACAATCACCAGTGACAACTGGAGATTCACCAGTTGTAAAACCCAAAGACTTCGGACTTCAGAGTGGCTACAGAAAAAATATATTTTTCATGTTTTGACGTGATATAAGCAATCGTTAGATTTAATCAGCATGATATAGCTACTGCAATGCTTCCCCCCACCCCCCGAATTTGGTCAGAACAAAAGTGAATGTTACTTAACGTTACTTGTTCAGATGACATTTTCCGATGAAAATTCTAATGTTGACACTTTCAAAAAGTATACTCTGAGATTGTTGATGACATTAACGTTACAGTATCCACAGCGACGCGACAGCCTCAATACATTGTGTTCATCCGCGCTGTTTCATGCCGATTTACTACCCACGCACAGTTAATAATTCCGCGAATAACTGCAATTGCAGATTTCTAACAGAGATGGCGACAAAGAGGAAAAACGACGGACTGCAGCTTTAAGTAATAATATTTTATTAATAATAGTAATACATATAGAATAAATATAGTTATAATTCGAACAATAATATTAATACTACAGTTTGCTTGTTTGTAAGTCTGCAAGATTTGGCCAAAAATATTGTGATTTTATATATAAATCTGACTATAATATATATATATTATCACACTAAGCCATATTGCGATTCCGGTGTTATTTCGATTAATCTCCCAGCCCTATCTGGTAAATCAGTAACAATATTTAGATGAGAGATGGCGTGGGGAAGTGTGCCTCATTATGCTGTCTGCATAGGCAGCGCAGTCCATTCTGAAAGCAGAGCCTGTTAATAACTGTTTATTTGTGTGTTTAGGACGTTAGCCGAGTACTGCCCCAAACTGCAGTCGCTCAAAGTCAATCACTGTCACAACGTAACCGAGTCCAGTCTGGGCGTTCTGCGCCGGCGTAACGTGGAGATCGACGTGGAACCTCCCCTGCAGAGGGCGCTAGTGCTTCTGCAGGACGTCGTGGGATTCGCTCCGTTTATTAACCTGCAGATTTAACACATCAGGAACATCCAGAAGAGGTGAGCATACAGACATGGAAGCCAAACTAACCTCAGAATGCATGCTTTTGGTGTGTATGATCAAGTGCACATTTCATATTTGTAGCCTTTCATCAATATGTAGTGGCTCTGGTGAGTGACTTTGCTTGTAATGTGAGAAATGTTTGTTTTGTTTTATAGGTCCTCTCATCATACATGATCTTTCCCTGGATGCCTGACATTTGAAACAACACATTTACACCAATGCAATATCACAGAAGACACACACCACAGATCCACGTCTCAAGTGCTTGATTGTTTTACTGTATTTTAGCATTTAAAAAGAAACACTACGATTTACTTTGGTGTTCAGAATGGGGCTTGATCTAATCCGGTCCTTTATGGAAATCGCCTGAAATATTTTATTTATTGATGCAGCTTATGTTTTTCATGCACCAAATGTTGTATCATTTTGCACTTGTGAAATACTGAAATATTTGCACTTTTTCAGTACATCTGAACATATTCTCATCTTCAGTAGACAAATCCTTCCTCAGAATCATCAAGTGATGTTTTACAGACGCATACTGGTGGATTCAGAGCTCTGTGTTAATTTGATCCCTATTAATGTAATAATAGAAAAGAATAGAAGAAGCTGGAAAATTAATATAGTTTCTGATTTACTTCATGGGTTCGCAGTGTTTGTTTGAATAAGACAAATCCTTTCATATATTTTATCTGCACATACATGTAATATTGTTGTCAAATTAGACTATTTGTTGGTATTGCATTGATAATATTTCATCAAGACCCAGTTTGCCGAATTGAAACATGTTTATAAAGTGTATCATAATGCGTTTATTTTTAATGTTGGGGTCTTTTAGGACCTTGATATCTTTTGCTTTATTATAAGTATTTCAAGGAGTATCAAGATAACATGACAGCAATTTCTTGGATAATTGTTCAACATTTTAACATCAAAATGGTATATGATTTTTGCACATGCACTGTGCTTTAATATGTTTTGCTGTTGTATATGTCCATGCGTTGTAAATTATAAAGTACATGTTTTATGCAAATTGCTGAGAAAATATAAAGTCTTATGCAATACGAAGCTTTGAAATATTATTTGGTCTTCACATGGTAAGTTTGTTTTAAGCGTTTAACTGTAATTGACCACAAGAGGGCAGTGTAGCCTCTGCTGTCAGATTGATGGATCTGTGATTAATTGCAGGATGGAGTGGGACATTGATTTGGTTTTGCATTGATATGCAAACGCTGGGTTTCTGTAATGCATGTGTTTTAACCATGAGCAGTCTTTATTTATGGAGCTGAGTGATGGAGATTGCTGAGAAGTCAAGGTGTTTGACTTGAATTCCTGTACAGGATCAATAAAAGAGGTGTAGCCTACTCATGATTCACACGGAAAATCATTCTTGATAATTCAGGAACTACACAAGCCTATTACATATTCTCCACATGAATAGAGAGAAGGTTTTGTGTCCTAATGACCTGAATTACAGAATTATTAGTCATATTATACCTTTATTATCCCTGTTAATCCCTGAAACTCAAACTGGTTCTGGATTGTGAAACTCCTTTTGTATAGAAATCTGAATTAGTATGCATCATTGGAAAGGCATCTATCCTTTTTTATGTAGCGTATTAGGGTTCATGTATGTTAAAATGGAGAATATACAACGGATAATACAGCAGGACAGTCAATGAAGTGTGTGTGTGTCAATAGGTAAATTGAAGCTTTGAGTAATCAGTTAACTACTAATGTTTCAAAGAGTTAAAAAACAGTACGTTTTAAGTGTAGTTTGTAAGATCTAATTAAAGTTACTTACAGAAATCATTGTAGGCTAATTACTGTTGCAGTGACATTTTTATGAGCTCCAAAAATCAATAGAAATCATACATTTTTATTAGGGTGCAAGCAAAAAAAAAAAAAAGGAAGGCCTGTGAAAAATCCAAGGTGTGTGTGTGTGTGTGTGTGTACTCACAGACAGGACATACATGCCTGCCTTTCTCCTTAAAGAAAAAACAGTTTTCAAGTTCTGTGTGTCTCTTTGCATTTCGATATAGATCAGAAACAAATAGCTTATATCAGCAGTAAATATCTCTTTAGCCTTTATTTTCATGGACTCGATTATTAAATTGGGATCACAGCGGTTGTTTGCCTCTTGAGACTCGACCTGAAAAACTCGTCACCTGTCATTCATTTCAGCACGCGAGCACTGAGCATGCGCGCTGCGTCTCACTGCCTACTATGAGCGAGCAGGTGGAATGGCATTTACCATGAAACCGTGGTGAGAATGGGCGGAGCTTAGCGGACTAAACGCTGTCTCTAATTGGTCAGTAGTTTTACTCAAACTCAACGGAAAATATACGTCTTTATTTATAAAGAATATTTAGCAGATAAAGAATTCGATAGATACAATTTCTTCTCTTTCTCTTATCCCCCTACCTGTTTATCTGTATGTGTGATTGTTCCATTTGTACAAATATTTTATTTTTCTCTTTAATGATCACGTGGTACCTGTTACTTTTTCCAGCGCTGCTCAGAACGGACCAATCACAATCCACAACTGTGGATACATGGTAAGTTTGATTGTAATCATTATTATAGACTAAAGGACAAAACCAGGACGAATTTTAATATGCACGACGACAGGTAATATGTTTTAGAATTAAACGGTTATACTGTTTAGCATACCAACGTCTCCAATAATTTTGAATTAAATCTGAATGCAGCGCGAGGATTGAACTACATGAGCCACAACGCGCCCTCTGGAGGAGTCTTCCACTAAATGTAACAGGTAACAGCGCGCTCTCCAGCTGCCACGCGCACTGGTACTGCACTACTAGTAGGAGTAGTGTGGTAAAGCGTCATTGAGAACACAACTCGTGTCCTACCGGTGGGGCTGATGTCTGACTCTGTTAGTTAGAAACACTCTGTTCTCTGCTGTCCTTTTAATTCCCCCCCAAAAAAACACGAATGCAAGACCGTGTGGAGGAGCTGTTCACTTCAGCACCGCCAGACAAACCCAGGCAGAGCCTCATGAAGATGATGATGATGATGATGAAGATGATGATGCTGATGAGTGCATGCGGACTGCAGTAACACACACCAGCAGCAGCAGCAACAGCAACAGTCCCGCATTCCTCCACCTGAGCCTCCGGTAAGAGTTTCTCCTGTTTTCATGCGTGTCTGCTGGGTTTTATGTGGACCTGATGTCCTGATGCATTGACATGCTGTTGCATTGCTGCATGCAGAAACATTGCAGTCAGGCTTGGGGAAAATGTCCCATTCAAACACATGCTGGATCAGTGTTGATTCCAGAGATGTGGCCTTAGATTCCTTGTGCTAAAGGACATCGGACAGGGCAATTTGTAATGGTGAAATTAAAGCGTAAATTCTTGGAATATTCAGGATTTGTTTTTTTTATCTTTCTATAATACAATAATTTAGTAAGTTCTTGACTGCAACTGTTGGAATCAACCAGTTGATCATTTTTAGGACGTTGAGGTCATCCCTCTGATGCTGTGCATCGCTATTATGAATGATCTGATGTGGTTCAGTGCTGTTTTCATATATTTGAGTCTAATGGATATCATTTTCTTTCTTTCTGGTGTGCTACTGATGTTTGGACACAAAACAATACAAAACACTACATAAGTTTCTATGACATTAGTTTTTGTGTGCTAGTGAGTGCTGTTTAATATCAGATATGGCTGATAATATTGTTTGATGAGACCTAATGATAAGATAATTAAATATTACTATACATAACAAGTCAACTCTTATTTAACACATTTTCCCTCACATTTACTCCGATATATCAACCAAGCCGATTAGTCAGCCAATATTCGGCTCTCTTGGCATTACATTATCTGACAAGAACTGCACTGTAAAAAATTAAAATGATTTTTTCAAAGTTGTACATAAAACAAAGATTATTGAGATTTTTTACTTCAAAATGTAAAAAATGTATTTTTAATTCAGTGTTACTTGCTATTTCTTTGTAATTATTTATGGAATTTAGCAATTTCTGGATATGTATAATTATCCTGAACGAAATGTTTTTCAGTGTGCACCAATTTGGCAAATTAATGCATAATAATACGTTTTCTTCCCAATTGTATAACTTCATGAATTTACCAACAGCCTTGCCAGTGGATAATATTTAAACATGCCAGTGGATATTGGACAGATAATAGCGGAGAGATAATATGCGGATATCTTTATTCCAATAGCTGTGGAGCAAATAAACGTCTTTTACACCCGAATTAAGTCAAAACTGACCTCAAATATACAAAATATGATAAGCATGTCATAATAAAAAAGAGCAAAGTGTCTCATGTGAGGGGTTTGTACAAACATGTATTTAAGAAAATAATGAGTTTTGAGTGATGGTGTGTGTACATTACATTTGCTCTCATACTCAAGTTGTATTGGCATTATATGTATTGGCAATGTCGGCATTGAACATTATGATATAAATCCAGTTGAGGACAAATGAGACTTGTACAAGGTTTTGAATGTTTTGCTACACAATAGTCACTTTAGTTCACTCAACCTCAAGCAGGAGATGTTTATAGTTCGTTGCAAGGCTCTGGTAGATTTGTGGATTGGCTCTGACAGTAACTTGTTAACAGCTGATGTGATAACCTCATATTGTCAGTAAATGTCCTGATTAATCAGCCTGGCCAATACATCATTAGTGCCGTTAAAAGCGGCCGGGTCTCGCTCAGTCTCTGTCTGGTTTTGGCGGCTCGAGCAGAAGCTGTCCTGAGAAAGACGTTGGACTCTTAAGGATGATGAATTCTAGCGTCTGACACAAAAGCTGCAGGTGCCGTGACGGCTCGGGACACAAATGCCACGTCCTTTAGCACGACGAGAGAGAGAAAGAGCGAGGAAGCAAAGAAGAGATGACTGAGAAAGATGAATGAGTCATGGCTTGTGTTGTGTGTCTGTGGTGTTTTGTCTTCATCGGCTGATGTTTCATAGAGACGGCTTGAAGAAAGACATCCTGTCATCCTCTGTTTAATAAATCTCTCACTCTTTGTTCTGTTTGACCTCTAAAACCCCTCACATGAGACACTTTGCTCCTTTTTATTATGACATGCTTATCATATTTTGTATATTTGAGGTCAGTTTTGACTTCATTCGGGTGTAAAATACGTTTATTTGCTCCACAGCTATTGGAATAAGGATATCCGCATATTATCTCTCCGCTATTATCTGTTGGTAATATTTGAGATGCATGCTATTGTATTGTTAGTAATTTTGCATAGTAATTTAATCAAGTCATTAATTTCTATTAAAGGCACACTATGTAAGATTTTTGGATTAAAATATCCAAAAACCACTAGAACAATGTTATATATTTTGTTGACTTGCATTATCCCAAATGTTACCAAGAATGTTTAAATCTAGAGAAATAAGCAGGACACGCCTATCAATGACATCATACCCGCGTTACCCTCGGTTTCCGTTGTTTTATTTTGTAGAAACCATGGAAACACCAAAGACGCTTTAATATATTATGTGTTTTATTAGGCAGGTGAGCAACTGTTTGATACATTAATTGACAGAAAACGAATCATTCTCATACAGCTCAACTCAGTTAGTCTTTTTGTTTTCTTGATTTACAGTGAGATTTACCATGTTTTACCATGTTTAAAGGGCACCTATTATGGAATTTTGAAATTTACCTTTCATGTAGTGTGTAACATAGATCTAAGTGAACAAAAATATCCTGCAAAGTTTGAAATATGAAAGTGCCCCGTATATAAAGTTATTGTCTTTCAAAAGTAAGAGTCGACTCCGAGTCATTTTTATGAATCGTTAGAAGACCGAAGCTTTTTCTCTGACTAGATGACGTCAACTTGTCAAGTTATTTGAATACGATACGGCCACTTATTGCGCTCCAAGGCCAGGGAAAAAAACGTCATGGCGACGAGAGGCTGTGTTCTGAAGTGCGACTCAAAAGACAACTTTTTTCATCTGCCCAAGGAGGAGCATTTGAAGACTAAGTGGCTACAATTCATATATACTACTATACCACAGAAGTATAGTCCGAGCCTTGTGCTTTGTTCGCGCCATTTTGAAGACGATTGCTTTACCAACTTAAATGCAATCAAACTTGGATTCGCCAGCCGGCTGATATTGAAGGAAGGTTCAGTTCCAAGTGTATTTGCATCAGCTTCCTCCTCCGTATCACAACCTGTAAGTGTTATTAATAATTGTTGCTTTTATGTTTTATGTAGCATGCTTAATAATTATTTTGTTTGTTGTGTACGCACCGTTTAGCTTCTAGGTCTTCAATGGCATGTATTGAGATATGTGAAGTGTTTGTCGTTGTTTTCGGAGTTGTCTTAAAGAATAGAGTAATACCTCGTAGTAACGTGACTGCATTTTTTTTTTTTTTTTTTTTTTGTAAAACCGTTATGTTTATGCATCGGGCTAACGCAAACAAAGACTGATTGTGCTTTTACAATATGAACTCTGGGGTATGCTCGCTAACATAACATTAAATTCTTATTTTTAGTTTTTTACTACAAACTAAAGCAGTGGACTATAATCATTATTATAACAAAATTGAATTGATAAAAGCATCATTGTACTCCGTGTTAAAAATAAGTATTATCTCTGTAAACACTGCTGGGTCATCTGACCAATCACCGCAGATTAGCGTCGCGCAAAGGAGGGGTTTGGAAAAATGAGTCGTTGAACGAATCATTTGGGAGTCGGTGAGCAAATCAGGTAAAAATAAATGCATATTATACGACAACAAAAGTGTTTTTTGACATTGCATGCATGTAAAACTGTTGTTGGGGACTCCCAAAACAACATTAGGAACATTTTAAATGTCATAATAGGTGCCCTTTAATATCGATCTCGCTCACTGCAGTGTGCAACAAGTGTCTCATAGTAGCGAATGCACAGCATTATAACAACTTTCAACACACTCAAATGTATCGAAATACCCACATATATGACGAGAATAAGCAGAAGAGTTCATCTGTGGTATAACTCAAAATCACGGCGTCATCGAGCTACGCCTTCATTTTGAATATGAGACTTAGCGGCGAAAAAATAAATAGTGTGCCGTCAATATCTTTAAAGCTGAAGTGTGCATTTTTTTTTTCCATTTTAAACATTTTAAAGTAAACTAATTTTGTTTGAAAAGTGTTCATTTTGACTTCCGGGGATATTCAAATGGTTTTAGTTTGATTTTAAGACACGAGGAGTTGTATAGGAAGATGTTGAAGTCGTCATATTTGCAATTTTCTTTTGGTGGTGCTTGTGATGCATAGTTACACACTTAAGCTTTTTAAAAAATAACACAAGTGTGCAGTGAATTGCATCTTTTTACTTTTTATTCATTAAAGAATCTTGAAAAAAAGTATTACGGTGTCCACAAAATTGGTAAAAACTGTTTTCAACATTGATAATAATGATTTCTGGAGGCTCATGTGACACTGAAGACTGGAGTAATGACGGTGAAAATTCAGCTTTGACCACAGAAATAAATTATATTTGATCAAATAAATGTGCATTAGAGACTTCTTTCAAAAACATTTTAAAAAATCTTACTGACCCCAAGATTTTGAACAATAGTGTATATTTATTAGTCAGATTTTTTTTATATATTTATATGATATTGATATGCCAGTCAAATATTTAGCCATTTTGTAATATTCGGCTGAAACATTCCTCATTTTGCCTTATTTATTAAGTGCCTTGTGTCAGTACATCATTTACCAACAGCATTGATAATAGATACAGCAATAAAAAAAAAAATGTGTCATCTTGTGTAAATATTATAAATAACTCTTCATTTATATTCAGCAAATCTTATTTGACATCATTACGCACTATAAAGGTCACTCGCTACCCTGCTGTCTAGATCATCATCAGCCTTTAAAAAAGCATATCCATTAAAAAAGGTTTGCATGAGCAAAAATTCATATTAATACAGGCATATACTAGATTAATATTTCTGTTATTATCTGTCGTTCTCTCATGCTTCTTATGAGAGTCACTGAAACTCTTTCATCTCTCCGCCTGTTGCCCACTCATGCTTTTTCTTCCTACAATCTCTTTCTTCTTTACAGCCTCAATAACCTCTCATACGTCTCCCTTCACACGCTCTCCTCGTTCTCCCACTCGCTCCATCTGTCCCTAAATCAAACGAACACTGTATTTCTCAGGGAATCTGTAATTCAGCTTCATGCTGGAGATGTGTACGTCATGAGATCAAATCAGTGATATTTCAGAGATGCATTGGCAGGCCAGCGTAACATTTCCATTCAAGTCAATAGAAAAAAGACTTGCATGCATGTACTGTACCTTGTTTCTGTTATCAGACCACCTGATCTCAAGAAAACATGACCTTTTCGTGTGTGTGTGTGTGTTTGTGTGTGTGTCTTAGTTTAAGACCATTAGTGAGCTTGTACCATTAAATTATGCTGTACTAATTTGATTCAGATTTCATTTTAGAGACTATTTGAGTTTGAAATGTGATTCATTCTTCATGTTATTCAATGCCTGATTGTCAGTCATGCGGGGCGACCAGCCATTAACATCAGCTGTGTGATCCAGAACTCATTGACAGAAAGGGTTTGGGAATGGCCTTTGTCTGAGTGTTATGCATAATGGCGTCCAGCTGAGTGGATAACTGTGTTCATTTGATGACGGTTGAACTGATGAGTGTGTATCATGAGGATTGAATTACAGTAATGTTGTTTATGTGTGTGTGTGTGTGTTCACGAGGTTGTAAAGGCGATGATTTAAGGGCTGTGCAATGTTGTCTAAAGGGATAAGGAAGGTCACGTGTTGTGATGGTTTAGTTTATTTTCTATTTTGGGATGATTTATAATTTTCACTCATGCTCTAACGGGCTTCACTTCATCACTATTAGACTCTCAGGTCCTAAGAGACATAACGTTTATTTAATAAGAGTGTGTTGTAGTGCTTTATGTGTGAATCCTGAGTCTCGTGACACCCGTCAAGAACATGTCCAGGTCAGAGTTCACCTCAGAATGAATGATTAAGTGTGGCGTGGTATGTGGTGTGTGCGTGCGTGCGCGAGCGCGCGTGTAAAATAACAGACATTAATTATGTTAGACATTAATTAGATATAATAATATAATTTTATTTTCACCATCATTACTCCAGTCTTCAGTGTCACATGATCCTTCAGAAATCATAATATGCTGATTTGCTGCTCATTTCTGATTATTATCAATGCTGCAAACTGTATTTTTGTGGAAACCGAGATACAATTTTTCAGGGTTATTTGATACATAGAAAGTTAAAAGACCAGCATTTACTGTCCTGAAATATAAATCTGTTGTAACATTATAAATATCTTCTTTGATCAATTTAATGCATCCCTTGCTGAATAAAATTATTATGGATTTTGTGTTTAATCGATCGTCATGATAGTAAGTTCACAATGCAATTTTGATGGTCCTAAAATAGACTTTATTTCATTTATGCAAAAGACAAGTCTCAAGTTTTTTTCTTTTCTTTTGATTTAAAGGTAAATGAAGGCCTGGACATGTTTTAGTGAGATTCCCCAAATTCTGCAGATATGAAGGTGTAGAAAGGGTTCATCCGCTCCCTGAAGGTCTCCGATTAGCCGTGTTAATGGAAGGACTTGGCTCAGGACTGCAGGTGTGTGTGTATCACAA